>NC_090257.1:31554234-31599234 GCF_037325665.1 Littorina saxatilis | reverse complement strand
ATTTACCAACAATTGACTGAACATGTTACGGTCCCAAAATGTATCGAAAAATGGTCTGAATCTTTAAACTGTTTGTTAGATTTGTTTGTTTTTTTGTTTGCTTAACGCCCAGCCGACCACGAAGGGCCATATCAGGGCGGTGTTTGTTAGATAAGAATGTTATTTTTCAACATGTTTTTAAAACAACAAAAGATGCTTGTCTGAGATGGTTCCAGTACCGATTATTGTACAGAATTTTGCCGACAGAACGGTTTCTATTTTTGCGAAAAATTGTGGATACGTCGTTGAGTACATTTTGCGGTAGAAATGAAGAAACCCTTTTACATATGTTTTGGGAGTGTGATAAAGTGCAGACTTTTTGGATAGAATTTGTAAATTGGTTAAAGGCAAACTGCACCCATTGTGACAATTTAAAAGTTTCAAAAGAACTGGTTTATTTTGGAGTTGCGAACAATGTAGTCACCGATAAAGTTTTTGATGTGCCAGTAATTTGTGCCAAACACCACGTATATATTTCCGAAACGAACAAGAAGATCCCTCATTTTCAGACATTTAGTAGAAATCTTAAGCAAAGATTTGTTTGTGAAAAGTATAATAACACATTAGATACATTTTACAAGGATTGGTGCTTATAATTATATGCATGTTTTGATGTAACCCTTAGGTTCTGTTTATTTAACATTTTTTTTAAACATATTTTTGATACCCACCCACCCCATATGTGTTGTAATTGTCCAAGTGTGTTCTGTTTTATGTTTGTGTCCCCTTGTGTAGGTGATGTCCTGTAATGTACAGCATAAACATGTTAAAAAAAAAATCCACCAGAAGAGAATAATAATTACAAAAATATATAAAGAAATCTAGGTCAGCCCAATACTAACCGTTAGCGGACGAAGAAATGACAAATAATCACGTGATGAATCATTGTGTGTGTGTGTACGTGTGTACGTGTGTGTGTGTGTGTGTGTGTGTGTGTGTGTGTGTGTGTGTGTGTGTGTGTGTGTGTGTTTTCACGGTACAGGACTGGACACGCTGCACAAGCTGACCACCTCACAGAGGGACGAGTTGCGTATCGACCTGCACCTGTGGGACGGAACCAAAGCGAATGCGAGATTCAGCAACTTTTACGTGGAAGACGTCTCTCACAACTTCACTCTGCGCTTTGACAAATTCACTGGAGGAAACGCTGGTACGTGCCCTGAAAGGATACTACTCAAGACACAAAACGCGTTGCATTTGGGAAGCACACATGTCTATGTTTGTCTCTGTCTGTTTGTCTGTCTGCCTGTCTGTATCCTTCTATCTATCTGTCTATATGTCTGTCTGTCTGTCGATCTGTCTGTCTTTCTCTCTCTTCCTCTGTCTCTTTCTCCGCCTCTCTATCTCTCTTTGTGTAACGTGTACAAATGTCTAATGTGCCTTGTTCTATTCCTACCTGACACACGTTTTTATGAAATACAAGTATACATACTATCAACCGGCCTCCGTAGCGCAGTGGTTAGTGCATCGGACGGGCCGGGAGGTCGTGGTTCAAATCCCATGAGGACAGTGGGTTTTTCGAGCTTCGGCCGGCTCCTACCCAGAGTGGAAGTGATGTGGTTCCAATGGGAAGGCTGGGACCACACGCACGCACGCACGCACGCACACGAGCAAACACACGCACGCACACACCCACGTACACACACATACACACACATAAACACACACACACACACACACACACACACTGACCACCCTATGTCTGTCCATCCCCAGGCGACAGCCTGAGTGGCCACCGTGGTCAGCAGTTCTCCACCAAGGACAGGGACAACGACAGAGTAGGCTATAGCTGTGCACAGTATTTCGGGGCCGCCTGGTGGTAGGCCTACAGGTCCTGCTACCAATCCAACCTGAACGGTATCTACATGAACAGCAGCAGTGGTCCGAATCAGAATGGGGTGGTCTGGAGGAGCTTCAAAGGTACCGGGTACTCCATGAAGTTCACCGAGATGAAGATCAGGCCGATCTAGTGCGACACTGTGTGCAGCCTACTTCTGTATTACTATCTTCAAAGCAAAATAAGTAATCACTAAAAGCAAAGACGCGGTTTTATGATTTCTTTCTTAAAGGTACTGAACTTGTCAAATCCAGGTGCACGGAGCCCCTGGGGCTTTTAGTCATACCTCAGGCAGCTATCCGTTAGAAGAACTACCAAGTTTCTTATAACTAGGTTAATTTATGCACTCGCGTGAACAAGAAACTGTCGAGCTTCACAGATGTCGTTGGGTAGTTTTGGGTTTGCTTTACTACCATAGGAGGATTTTTGAACTGTAAATGCACTCAGCTGCAACAAAAACGCAAAACGAAGGCTGTGAGCTGCACTGTGCCTTTAAACAATGGATGCATGTGCCTTTTGCCTAATTTCTGTTATCTGTTTTACTGTTAAGAAAATCTTTTTTCCCGCTTTGAACCAGATGATTACCCACCCACCGCCACCCTTCCCTATTACCAAACCTTACAGAGAATAAATGTATTCTTTTTCTATCTAAAAATCAGTTTGTCTCGTGGACTGCAATACTCAAACTAACCATATTGTAGTATTAGAGAACGGGAACGCAGAAGAAGAAGAAGAAGAAGAAGAAGAAGAAGAAGAAGAAGAAGAAGAAGAAGAAGAAGAAGAAGAAGTATTATTATGTTTGGTCTGCCGACTGTTTCTATCAGATATCGCTCGTACCAGGTGCATTTTGCACATCACTATCAAGCTACGGCCTTTATTATATTAACAACTGTACATTGTGTTGTCGCTGTTATCTCTTTTATATTCAAGCGTTCAAGTGTAGAATGTCGGGTTGTTCTGCTTTGCAAATTTAACAAGTAAAGCAATGTTTGATGGTTGGTTTTATTTCTAATGTTGGCAATTAAACATTTCCTAATTTGGAAAAAAAGCAATCATGGCTATGATGTGACAATCTATGTATTTGTAAGAATGTGTGCTCGTCCAGAAACGTGTTTGCGTGTGTGTGTGTGTGTGTGTGTGTGTGTGTGTGTGTGCGTGCGTGCATGTGTTAAAATGTGTGTGTCTGTGTGTGTGTGTGTGTGTGTGTGTGTGTGTGTGTGATTGTTTGTTTGTTTGTTTGTCTGTGAAATGATTTTTTTTTACAATGGACTTGGAATGCTGCAAGCAGAAAGCTTTTATAACATTTGAAAATGACCTGAAGCTGCATTTGCAAAAAACAACACCAAACAAACAAAAACAAAAACAAACAAACAAACAAGCAAAAAACAACATGCAAAGGCACAACTCCAAAAAGAACCCCCTAAAACAGTCAGACAGGTCAATTTAACAAAACAGAAAGCAGGCATGCAGACAGACAGACAGACAGACAGACTTGCAAGAGATAGACAAAATAGAGACAGGCAGACAGGCAGACAGACTTACAGGAAGATAAAGACAGACAGGCAGAAAGAGACAGTCAGGGAGACAGAACAAGACAGACAGACAGGCAGACAGAACAAGACAGGCAGGCAGGCAGGCAGACAGAGACAGGCAGGGAGACAGAACAAGACAGGCAGACAGATAGACAGACAGGCAGGCAGACACAACAAGACAGGCAGACAGACAGACAGGCAGGCAGACAGGCAGGCAGACATACAGGCAGACAGAAGAAGACAGGCAGGCAGGCAGAGAGACAGAAGAAGACAGGCAGGCAGACAGAACAAGACATGGAGGCAGGCAGACAGAGGCAGACTGACAGACAGAGAGGTAGACAGAACAAGACAGGCAGGGAGAGACAGGCAAGGAGACAGGCAGACAGACAGACAGACAGACAGGCAGGCAGACAGAGGCAGACTGACAGACAGAGGTAGACAGAACAAGACAGGCAGGGAGAGACAGGCAAAGAGACAGAAGAAGACAGGCAGACAGACAGACAGGCAGGCAGACAGAACAAGACAGGCAGGCAGGCACAGACAGGCACAGACAGGCAGACAGACAGGCAGACAGACAGGCAGGCAGACAGAACAAGGCAGGCAGGCAGGCAGACAGAGGCAGGCAGACATAGACAGGCAGACAGACAGACAAGCAGACAGACAGAGAGGTAGACAGAACAAGACAGGCAGGCAGACAGACAGACAGGCATACAGGCAGGCAGACAGAGACAGGCAGAAAGATAGACCAATACTTTTAGCGAAAGAGGGGCAAACTAACCGACATGCAAGCAGGAGGAAATATACGCAAACAAAGCCGCAAGACAACCACAAACACCCAAAAACCTAATACAAGCTCAAAACTAACAGACCGACAGAACAACCCCACAGACAGACAGGCAAGCAGACAGACAGGCAATTCAAGAGAACATAAGCAAAAACAAACAAACAAAGAAACAAACAAGCAAGCAAGCAAGCAAACAAAAAACACAGACAAACAAACAAACAAGACAAAGAAACAACCCAGCAACAAGGACCGAAGACACTTACATACAGACAAATCAATTAACGTCGTTTTCAACCACGAAGGTTATATCGCGACGGACGGACAGAACAAATTGTTTCACAAACAAACAATTTCAGAGAAAGAAACCCTGTTTGCAGACGATAGAGCATACACAGGATGAAGGTGTATCATATGTAGGCCTACTTCTTTTCTGGCTTCCCTCACCGCCTCCTCTTTCTTTCGTTTCGCTAAAAGGAGAACGGCACCGGGGTAAAGGCGGAACTTACATTGTTACACTAAACACCACTTGTATGAAAAGAGAACTGTTACTAAGAAAACTTTAGCACGCTTACAATTTGCTTTTCCTCTTACTTATTGTGATTGTTACTATGTTAACTCCATTATGACACCGCCACAAACAACACTTAAGTCAACCCAAACACAGACATATGTAAGACAATAACCAACATTAAAGATACAAGATTTTGTCCATTGTAGAAAACCACACACAATTGATAAATTTATAAAACGCCAATGAAGAAGGACGCTCAGCTGTAAAGAGAAAGAAAGAAAGAAGGAAAAAGAAAAAAACAACCTAGGGTTTCATTCTTTTCATTTATTTTTCAGCTTGAAGCGGACTGGATGCAACTGAGGCACACAAAAAAACCAAGTCGCGTAAGGCGAAAATACAACATTTAGTCAAGTAGCTGTCGAACTCACAGAATGAAACTGAACGCAATGCCATTTTTCAGCAAGACCGTATACTCGTAGCATCGTCAGTCCACCGCTCATGGCAAAGGCAGTGAAATTGACAAGAAGAGCGGGGTAGTAGTTGCGCTAAGAAGGATAGCACGCTTTTCTGTACCTCTCTTTGTTTTAACTTTCTGAGCGTGTTTTTAATCCAAACATATCATATCTATATGTTTTTGGAATCAGTGCCGCCTCAACTTTTACATAAAGCCGGATATGACGTCATAAAAGACATTTATCGAAAAAAAGAAAAAAACATCCGGGGATATCATTTCCAGGAACTCTCATGTAAAATTTCATAAAGATCGGTCCAGTAGTTTGGTCTGAATCGCTCTACACACACACACACGCACAGACAGACAGACAGAAACACACACACACACACACACACACACACACACACACACACACACACACACCACGACCCTCGTCTCGATTCCCCCTCTATGTTAAAACATTTAGTCAAAACTTGACTAAATGTAAAAACAAAACTGTTTTATATATAGGTCTACAAGACAACATTTGGCGTTTAAGATATTTGCGAATCAAGTTTTACACAAGAGATGTTCATCAGTATGGGACATACAAAGCACAGGATGTAATCACGTGATGACGATAAGCAATGTTTAACGCCCTCACGGTAAAACCAATAGCTGCATGTTCCCGGGTTTGACCCCGACTTTAGATGGAACAAAAAACAAGTCGCGTAAGGCGAAAATACAACATTTAGTCAAGTAGCTGTCGAACTCACAGAATGAAACGGAACGCAATGCAATTTTTCAGCAAGACCGTATACTCGTAGCATCGTCAGTCCACCGCTCATGGCAAAGGCAGTGAAATTGACAAGAAGAGCGGTTTAGTAGTTGCGCTGAGAAGGTTAGCACGCTTTTCTGTACCTCTCTTCGTTTTAACTTTCTGAGCGTGTTTTTAATCCAAACATATCATATCTATATGTTTTTGGAATGAGGAACCAACAAGGAATAAGATGAAAGTGTTTTTAAATTGATTTCGACAATCTAATTTTGAAAATAATTTTGATATATTTAATTTTCAGAGCTTGTTTTTAATCCAAATATAACATATTTATATGTTTTTGGAATCAGGAAATGATGGAAAATAAGATGAACGTAAATTTGGATCGTTTTATAAATTTTTATTTTTTTTTTACAATTCTCAGATTTTTAATGACCAAAGTCATTAATTAATTTTTAAGCCACCAAGCTGAAATGCAAAACCGAAGTCCGGGCTTCGTCGAAGATTACTTGACCAAAATTTCAACCAATTTGGTTGAAAAATGAGAGCGTGACAGTGCCGCCCTAACTTTCACGAAAAGCCGGATATGACGTCATAAAAGACATTTATCAAAAAAATGAAAAAAACGTCTGGGGATTTCATACCCAGGAACTCTCATGTCAAATTTCATAAAGATCGGTCCAGTAGTTTAGTCTGAATCGCTCTACACACACACACAGACACACACACACACACACACACACGCACGCACGCACGCACGCACGCACATACACCACGACCCTCGTCTCGATTCCCCCTCTACGTTAAAACATTTAGTCAAAACTTGACTAAAATTAATGTAAAAAGGGCCACCGCAAGGGCTGTCGCGCTCTAGCTCCCGATCAACGAGGCACCCGAGCCGCAGGTGGTTTCAAGGAGAGTCATGGGGTTTGTTTGTTTGTTTGCTCAACGCCCAGCCGACCACGAAGGGCCATATCAGGGCGGTGCTGCTTTGACATATAACGTGCGCCACACACAAGACAGAAGTCGCAACACAGGCTTGAGTCATGGGGTTAGTTTGGAGATCCAGCTGGATCATTATGTGTCAGTGTTGGCAGTCAGCGCTGCCGTTGTGGGTCTCTTTTCACTTTGAATGGAAGTAATCACGTACCAGGAATTTAAAAACATAAAAATGTTCTGAGCTGAATATTGTCGTCACAGCCCAACAAAGCACATTGTCAGTAGCACGATCTGAGCTACCTCAGCTCCTGCTTGTTGTGATATGATATTCTCTGCGCGTTAATCTTCATTCATCAGTCGTCACTTCCAACAGTGTCACGTTTTAAAGTCAAAAGAATGACCTAAAACGGTCAATTACTGCTAACTGACTAACCACACCACGATCCACACTCGCAGTCACACAAAAAAGTTAGAAACAACAAAAGTATAAGTTCTAGACGTCTGTTTATATACACTACCTCTCCACCTCCCTCTTCTCGTGAAGCCAATAATGTTTTTACGACCAAGTCGTAAACATAACAATGAAGACAACTGACAAAAGACAGTTAAAGTTTATGAAATAATAACACGCTGAACCGTGTAAAGTTAGAAAACACTTAGCTGCTCTGTAAAAAGTCTGCCTGTACAGGCGTTAACACTCCACGTTGTCACAACTCAAAGTTCGTCATGAAGGGTTAGAAAGATGATAAGGTGGGGGGCGTTTACGCATGGGTGCACTCAACTCTCAGTGTAGCCAGGGTCCATTAGATGAAACGCAGTGGAGCATACGGGTGAAAGTTAGAGCAACACCAGTAACAGCCGTAGAACAGCAACCGTAGAACAAAGGACAGCAACAGTGTAGCCCGTCTTCAACAGCAAACAGGTAGCAGCCAGGTAGCAAACGTCCAGCAAACGTACAGCAACACCTCCAACAACAACCAGCAACAAGCGGCGTCAACCAGCAACAAGCGGCGTCAACCAGCAACAACCGGCATCAACCAGCAACAAGCTGAAACAAGAGCAATTGGTGCAGTGACCATGCCAACAATCCCCTTTTTCCACCTTTTAACATATCTAACTTCCCCCTTCAGCGAGCACGTGGTACCTGCAAGGATAGACTTTTAATAACAACTCAAGACATTTTCTCCGCCTCTCCATATCTGCAAAAACCATATACAGATTACAATTTAGCGTTATAATGAGCAAGCTATACGCTATCATGGAGAAACAAAACAGAGTTTACATTTCACAGACATTGACCGGTCACCAGCGTAAAGTAACGGCTAATTACCTCAACAGCTCGTAAAATGTAGCTCTCCCAAGCAAACCGCTTGAATATTTGGTTCCCGCTCGTCAGCGAAAGTATGTAGCCAAATTCCTCCCGTGTCCTAAGCCTTCTGTGTATTGCACTAACACTAGAAGCCCGTTGGTAGACCTAAACCAGTCTTGCAACGCGTTGGAATCCTCCAAATCTTAGTCACGGAAACAAAACAGACCTCTGTCTGCAAAAGCATGTAGAAAAAGAAAGACAGAAGGACTGGGAAGAAAGACCATGTGATCTCCCTGACCAATCAGCAGTCGCTTCCCCAAACCAAGCGATCTTCCTGACCAATCACTGGTCGCCTACCAAACACACCTATAGCATGCTTGAAACACGTGTTCTAAACCGTGAGCGAAGAATCACCCGATAACTGCACGGTTTTCACGCTGGCACTTTCCACGTGCATCTCGTGATTGTTTAAAACTTTTCCCCGCAATGCGGTATACAGGCGCATTACGTTGCAATTTGAGAAAGGCGCCCAACAAAGAGTTTCTTTAACGTGTCACTGAAATCGTGACAAACAGACCAAAGCGTGTAGTTCCTGATGCGAACACCGATTTGAATAGTATCAACGTCGAAATCAAATTAGTATACAATGCAAATCAATACAATTATACGTTATTATCTCAAACTGGAAAATGAAATTGTGGCTGGTGTGGAATGTTGTAAAGGTGATGTTTTTGATGAATGCTAGTTGGAATAACAGCAATATTTGTTCTCAAAGTTTTGTGTTTTGTGTTAATTCGTCACAGGTCTTATACAGCTAGAGCCGAACAAAGTCTATGCCTTTCAACGTTTTAAATCTTTCTTATCTATACACGGCCAATGAATAGTTGTAAAAGTACATAATTATCTGAATAAAGTCAGCAAACTAAAATTAAATTATTACAGCCGAAACGACAAGATCTTTTTATGACAGCATTTCTAAGTATGAAGTCTTTAGCGCATAGTGCCATATATGCCCAACTCATTGGTCATCCCACCAAACTATTGTGTGATAAACCAAACCAGCAAGCAAGCAATCCACTGACTAGTCAGTGGACGAACCAAGCAACTAGCAACACTTTTCCCTTTAAAGGTAAAACAACCCTTAGCATGCATTTCAAATTTACTTTATCTCAAGTAACAGTTTGTCTATGTAAAGTCAATCCAACATTGTCACATGAAACACAATTCAACCTTTTTGGGGGTACTTTTTCCTCTTTCTGTTCTCTCACGTACCATCTGTATTGACTACATAATATTCAAATTACCATATACTGTCCATATAACTATTTTAACTAATTGCTTTTGAAAAATCAATGTTATGATTTGTTTTAAAGAAAAACAAACATTGTTCCTCTGAACAAATTATCATTTTTCTAAATAATATCTTATTTTCTTAAGACTAAAAGTATTATAAAGATAAACAGTTTATTTTTTACACCTTTGTCTTTAATTACGACTTTTTTCTCTCAAAAATTCTTGTCAATATCTTTCACCACACACTCTCTCCTTCCTCTCTCTCCCCCGCTCTCTCTCTCTCTCTCTTTCTCTCTCTCTCTCTCTCTCGCTCGCTATCTCTCTCTCTGTCTCTCTCTCTCTCTATCTCTCTCTCTCTCTCTCTCTCTCTCTCTCTCTCTCACACACACACACACACACACACACACACACACACACACACACATAAACACACACACAAACACATATACATATATACATTCTCTCTCTCATTCTTTCTCTCTCTCTCTCTCTCTCTCTCTCTCTATATATATATATATATATATATATATATATATATATATACTTATACAAATGGGAGTTGGGGCGAACTTGTGTCGCCCTAATATATGAAAATTATGTACTTAGGTGATAGGGCGACGAAAAACGCGTCGCCCTATTGTTTCAGCCCCCATTTGCCTCCCTTGTCTTGATATTCCCCTATCCACTGCGCCATCGCGAACCCCTTCCCATGAACAAACCGGGAAACAGTTTGGAGCTGTTCTTGGATCCATTATAATAGAGATATATGCCCTTCAATTTTGTTTTCATTGGGGAGACTTCCGTAAATGCTACCGTTACGGCGACAACATTAATTATCAAAATAATTAATTATTGGGGAGGATTGTTTTCATCAAATTGTGCACTACATGCTCTGGCCACAGTCAAGATTCTAACTTTGCATGTTCAACATGCTGTGCCATTTCGTTAGTATGCAACAGTTTGTTTAGATCAGTGGTAGCCATATGCACTTTCGTCATTGAAGCAAGAGGGAGATCGAGATGGCATTTTTTTTCCGAAAATTAGAACTCTGGTATTCTAAATTACAAGTATTCAATTTTGTTAACTCTTTTAAATCAAGAAGCTACTAGATATAAATGGAAGCGTCTGGAATCGCTTTGACTAATTTCAGACGAATTTTAAAACGCGTAACTATCATTGTGTGCGGTGCTGAAGAAGTCTTACGTCATCATCATGGCCGACTTGGACCCCACGCTGTCAGTTGCTCCAAGATGAAAGCGACGACATGAGCGAGGAATATGAAATGTAAGTATTTTGATTGATGTATTTTTGCCTGAAATTTAGTGCAGAGTAATCATCCAAGGGTACATTTTCCGTGTAAGCAAGGGTTGAATCGTGTCAACGTTTACGCTTTAAAACAGGTCGTAGATCTATGGGTATAGAAATTCTAGAATCATCTTGATACACTTGATGTTTTACGCCAACAGCCTGAACAGGTCCCAAACTTGGGAATATTCGTTGGCGGATAAGTTGGGGAGAGCACTTGGTGTTTTAATCAGCGGTTAGCAGTTTTCCTCTGAACTCGTTGACCGTTGACGACTGGATCGTGTTGTCATCAAGGTTGTTCCAGTCAATAAGTGAATAACTGTTCTTGTGAAAAAAAAGAGTGCCTGTTTTCTTTCTTTCTTTCTTGGTGGTAGGTAGCCAGCATCAGCATGGTGATGAATCTGCTACGCTTGGGTGATGGTGGTTCCGGTCTATTGCTTGGTCAGGGGTGGAGTTATGAAGAAGTTCAGCGGGGGGGGGGGGGGGGGGGGGGGGGGGGGGGAGGTTGGGGGTGGTGGGTCAGTGGAGAGTTGCCAGCCTGGCCTGAAAGGATGGCGCTGTAGCAGTTTCTACAGGCAGGCGGTTCCACTCTGGAATGGTGCGCAGGAAGAATGTTTTCTGCCTGTAGGCTGTCCTAGAGTGGGGGATTTCGTAGGATAGAGCGCGGATCTGCCTAGTCGTGCACTTGGGTGGGCTTGGCTTTGGTGCGTGGTTGCTCTTCACTGCGACAAGGCCGTGGTGGACTTTGTAGAAGGTTGTTAGTCTCGCTCGCCTCCGTCTGCTCTCAAGCCTGTACACTGGTGTTTTAGTACACTCCACAGTAAAGCACTGGCTGTTTCTTGTGATATTTCTGACTGTGGCTGATGATGTAAAGTCTTTGTTCATGGCAATATAATATTTACGCTGCTGTATTATCTATTCGTTATATGATACATGGTTTCATTTACTCTTGCGCCATTGGCGCATAACATCTCAAAATGTAAGAGGTTTTGTTTCTTTTTCCGCAGAACTTTCACGATTTTTTGGGTCTTTAATTGTTGATTATACTTTGATTGTTGCTTGACTTATAATTAGGCACACTAGGGTGATAGTGTAAAGTGTTTTATAACGTAACTTGTTACAGTATTGTGACATGTATACAATATCAACATGAGTGAGGATTGGGATATGTGGCTGTCTCGTGGGAAAGAACTGGGTCTTAAAGAAAAAGACTTAACTGATTTTGTCAGGGAACAGCAACATTTTACCAGAGAAGAACGTAAAGAAAAAAGAGATGCAGAAGCAAAAGAGAGGCAAGAGCATGCTAAGTTTGAGACAGATAGAGAGCTTGCCTGACTAGAAGTCAAAAAAGAAAAAGAGCATGCTAAGTTTGAGGCAGTTTGGCTCGGCTGGAAGTTGAAAAAGAAAGAACAGACTAGGAGTAGGAAAAGCGATATAGACCTTGAAACTGAGAGAGTTAAAAAGGAGAGCTCAGACGGTAAAGGCTGTTCATTCATATACTTCTGTTCCTCACCAATCAAAATTGCCTATGTTTCATGAAAACAAAGACGACATTAATGCGTTTTTGTTTAGGTTTGAAACACATGCTTCGGCGTGCGGCTGGGATGTGGATAAATGGCCTGTCTATTTAGCTGCTTTATTGAAAGGTAGTGCCTTGTCGCTGTATCATTCCATTTCAGGAGAACCAACCCTTTCATGGGGTAAATCCCATCTTCTTCGAAAGTTTCAATGCACAGAGGAGGGTTTCAGAGAGCGTTTCTAAGATGTTCGTCCCGAGGTAGGCGAGTCATTTTTAGCGTTTTTAACCCAGTGTCGTCACTTGCTCAACCGATGGACTGAGTTGTTGGGTATTTCTAACACTACTGAAGGTTTGCAGGACTTCTTCTTATGTTAGCAGATACTTCAGAGTTGTTCAGAAGAATTGACCGTGTTCTTAAGGGAACGTCAGCTGGGTGACGTTTCTGCATTTTGTGAAGCAGCTGAACTTTACCATGAAGCTCATCTCAACAAAACTTTAGCGCGGAAATCAGATGTCTATATTTTCAGTTGGAGTTGCAGACACAAGTCTTGGCGCTTGGAACAATGGTCACGTGGGTGGTTCTCGAGAATATCGGGGAGGCTGATGTTCTTTTTCGGATCGTGGCAGACAACAGTCTTCAGGTGCAGGTCGAGGCGAGTTTCGTGGACAACGCACCAACGGGGCACTGCCCCTGTACCCCGCCAGGGGCCGGTACCCTGGACCCCAACTTTTGCAGGTTTTGGGAATTTTCCAGGTTGCACCCATGGAAATGGTAACCATCAATGGTTTTTCAGGGACAGTACTGAGGGACACAGGGTGCACTACTGCTGGTGTCAAACGGGCTTTAGTTTGTGATGATCAGTTCAAAGGACAGGAACAGCGTTGTCTGTCATTTGGGGGACACATCTGATCTCTGGAGGGGACGCTCACTCAGTCTGGCTCCCCGACTTTACAGTCAATGTCGTAAATAGGGAGCTTACTGTGTAGCGGCCTGCGTCCGTTGGCTCGGAACAGGACCACTACTGAACACCTTCAAAGTGACTCTGCAGCAGTGCAGTGTCATCTTCAGAGGGTAGCCCGCCGCATAAGTCCTAGAAGAAAAGAGGGGGACAAAAAAGTTTCAACTATTTGTATTGTTGGAAAATTAACAGCACAAATTAAAATAGACAATATATTTGGATAAATATATGAATTTTTTTTTCTTCTCCTTGACAGACCAAGCTATCCTGTGCGAGCAGCTCAGCTGTTCCAGACTGTTCCATCTCCTCCTCATTCGCTCTTGACTTGGATGCAGACATCATCAATGCCGTCGACAGTTTGGAAGCGGCAGCTTATGAGTCAACCAGCAAAACTCACACAACAACTTTCTTTCCAAACCAGCAAGCTTTTTCAAAGACCCCCACCAAACCAGTGCACCGGGATGTCGCTAACCCTGTGAAACGGAAAAACTCCCGTAGTAGAAAAAAATCTGGTGTCAGTAAGCCAAGCCTTTTTGGTGACTCATTATTTAATGAGTCTTTCACTCCAACACACAGCCCTCGAGACAAGAAGAGGAAGAGCTTGATTGAAGAAAGGGGCAAGTCTGGGCATAACAAAGTACCTCACACTAGTGCACCAGTGCACAAAAGCAAACTTCTATGCCCTGCCTCCCCCAGCCCTGAACTGCATGCACCAGGTGACCATAAACAGCCCAAACATCACATACATGCTGCATCATCTTCTTCTTGTAAATCTAGGCTAGCAAACAGATATGACAATACAACTACAAGTCATCAAGTTAAGGAGCGGGAAGACGAAGTTGAGATTGAGACAGATGTCTCACCTGTTTTGCCTGTCACCAAACCAGCCAGCTTGCAAAGTGGTGGTGGTAACACTGCTGCTAGCGAGAACACAAGGAAACCCTCTAATCAGTCAGAAATCAAAGGACCACACAAGAATGTGTCTTCTGACACTGTGACTGTGAGTATGAGTGTAGATTCTAGTCTACAAGAGAACTCGAGCAAAGAAAATCGTACGCATGCGCCTAACCTTGCACACAAGAGCTCTCCTAGACAGAAACCTCGTCCCAAGTATGTGTCTGCTGTGCAATGTGAAAAGAAAACTTTGGAGAAAACTTGTGATGGATTTACTCAGATAACGGGTAGCAGAAGAGGTGGTGGAGAGCACGAGAAAGATGTCTCTGCTTCTGGTATTGGGGCACACAGAAACTCTTCAACAGGGCTTGTGGTTTTGGCAGCTTTATCACAAAAACCATCCTCCTCTGCAGCATCAAAGAACGCGCCTTTTTCATCAGCTACATTGTCCAAATCTCCACAAGAGATTGGAGGCAGCACAGATGACAAAGCAATCAGCAAGCTATCAGCAGATTCTCACCACAGGCTTAGAGAATCCAGTGTCAGCAGAGTAACACCAAGCAGTGACACAAACTGTGCTGCACACATCAACAGTGTTCAAGTACCACCAACAGACTGTGATCAAGTATCAGATAGCATTGGGAGCCAGAATGCAGGTATGTTTTTGACGAGCTTGCTTGCTTTCCTGAATTAATTGTCATTGGCCTCTCAGCCCCTTTACCTGTAACAGAACTGATTTTCTCTTCGTTCCCTGTCTCCCATGAAAGAAACACATCATTTATCAAATTTGAATTTGAATTTAAAGTGATAATTCATAACCTCTGAATTCTGGATGTCACTTTCAGAATCAAATACTTTTTGTTATAATGACAATTTAAAAGGTGTTTATCTGAGAATGTCTTTTTTGCTGTTACAGAAAGTCTTTCCTTGTCGTCATGGGGACTGCCAGGACCTGTTCTGGAAGCGTACCACAGTCAGGGAATCACAGCCATGTTTCCATGGCAGGCTCAGTGTCTTACCACTGGGAAAGTGCTGAGTAAGTTTGGTGAAGTAACTACTTTTGTGTCTTTACTGCTGAGTGTAAGACACATAACGAGAGCATGTACTGTAGCTTTATAATAATTATGGAGATGAATTTTCATCCTGAAGTTCTTTCACATCCTGAGAGTTGACGCAGAGCTACCATGTCAGATTCTGACTGTTCAATTTACAGAGAATATAAGTTAAGTCCCTCTCAGTCTCAGTTTCACTTTCTTGGTGCACTCTTTAGGTGAAGCAGCTGGAATCAGGCCAGAAAGTGGCGAGTATTTTACTCGCCATGGCAAGTAGAAACATGTATCTTGCGAGTAGAAATGTTCATCTACTCGCCAAATGCAAGTAAAGTTGCTGAAACAAATTGTTGGTTTAGCTAGTAACGTTAGCTCTCTGACTCTGGCTAGTACATTTTCAGAATCACTAGCCAAAGAGGAGTACACCATTTGTTGGACTTTCAGGGCTGTGTGATGAAACAGAACGTCAACGAACAATTGTTCAGCTCTTTGTCAAGTGTTTTGCAACTGTTTCCAATGACGAGGGCTGGAATTTGTCGATTTCATTTGCACCATAATCAAATTCTGCATCTATCCTTTGGACGATGCTTATAGTTTGTACATGTATTATTAATTTGTGTAAGATATCATCTGATAAAAAAAGAAAAAAGTTATCTCCTGAGACAGTTGTGGTGCTCTGGACCGAGGTGCACCAAGCGAAATGGGTGCCTAACAAAAGAATGAGAACAAACAGCAGGGTCTGATTGGTTGAAATCACAACAAACCTCAATTTCAACCAATCCAACACCGCGGCTGGCTCCCACCCGGTTGGTTACTTTCTCATTCACCTCAGCCCTGGTGTGATGGCTAAGTTTTGTGCGTTGTTATAAGTATAAGACTGTTGGTGAATAAACAATATGCGGACTGTTACAGGTGGTGGCAACCTGGTCTACTCAGCGCCCACAAGCGCCGGCAAGACCATGGTGGCGGAACTCCTCATGCTGAAGAGAGTGCTAGAAACGCGTCGCAAAGCTCTCTTCATCCTCCCCTTTGTCTCTGTCACGCGAGAAAAGATGATCTCGCTCCAGCGCCTGTACCAAGATGCGGGAGTGCGTGTGGGAGGCTTCATGGGGAGTCACAGCCCTGCGGGAGGGTTTCACAGTCTAGATGTGGCCGTGTGTACCATTGAGAAAGGCAACGGCCTGGTTAACAGGCTTATGGAGGAGAATAGAATTGACGAGTTAGGTAGGTTGACAGTCATTATTCCAAATTTAGGCCAAGCAAACTTCTAAGAATGAAACAGGTTAACATGTGTATGACTATGAGTAATTAGATCCAAATGTATAGTTTTGTGAGTAAACAACATAGAGAAAGGCAACAGCTAGGTGAACAGGCTTATGGAGGAGAATAGAATTGACCTGTTAGGTATGTTGACAGTCATTATTCAGGACAAGCAAACTGCAGGAAATTAAAAGTCCAGAGGAATACATGTGTATAGGTTAATAGTTCCAATTTTGTTGTTTTGTCAAAAACAAAACAAACAAAAACATACATGAACGGATAAGGCCAAATATAGCACAAAGGTAGCCTGGCTAATTTATCATAAATTAATGGGTCATTTTTAAACTCAATGAGCCAGTCTATTCAACCGTAACAAATAGCCAGACTGACAAGTCATTTTGGAGTTTCATGCATCAACACTTTCTGGCCCGAATAAAAAGTTTGCCCTGCATTTGTAATGATTCTGTAAAACTGTCAGATAGTTTGATTTGGTTGGAGCATTTAGTATAGAACAAATTCAGTCAATGAAAATAGCCGTTCAAGACTGAAGGAAAATTGAGTGTAATAAGTCATATGATTCTGTGGTCAGTCATACCTTTAAAGTAGATTGACTATTTGCAGGTGTTGTGGTCATTGACGAGCTGCACATGGTGGGCGACTCAAACAGGGGGTACCTGCTGGAACTCTTGCTGACCAAAATTTGCTACATGGCGCGCAGGTGTGTATCTGTGGCAGGCTTCTGTATTGACTTCATTCATCTTGAAATTATTTCTGATTTGACAAGCAGCAAGACAAGCTGTATCAAAACTGTGCTGTCTTTTTGTGCTTCGGAGTCAGTTGTAGGTTTTGCTGGGACAGTATTTTGAGCATAATGATTCTGAATGCAGTTATGTCTCTCTTTTTATTTGCTAGATTATTTTACTTTGTAGTTCTTTGTCAATTCTTTTTTTTCTTCCCCTTCCTGAATGGGAATGGGATTGTCTTGTTGGTGATTTTTCTTCTGTTTAATTATGTAGATATTTTCAATCATTCCTTTTAGTTCATATTCTCATGAGAATCACTTGGTAAGTGAACGTCCTTCGGTCTGATTATCCAGCTACTCTCTATCATTTCACATTCCTTTTAGTTTATATTCTCATGAGCATCACTTGGTAAGTGAATGTCCAGCTGAAAATTGAACTCATCTTAACTTCCAGATCAAAAGAGACAAGTAAGCATCCAATTCAAGTGATCGGCATGAGCGCCACCCTTCCCAACCTTGATCTTCTGGCTACATGGTTAGACGCCAACCTGTTCCACACCGACTTTCGCCCCGTCCCACTCACCGAGCACATCAAGGTCGGCACCACCATCTACGACCAGGCCATGACCAAGGTCAGGGACATTGAGGTCAAGGCTACTTTTCAAGGTATGGTATGGGGATTCCCACTTTCACATGGACGGAAATCCGGAAAGTGATGTTTTTTTGGCCTTTACCAGCGAGGAGAGGCCACAAAATCACCTTTAAAATGCCCAGACCTGGGCGGCCTCTGGACCCCTGCCTCTTACTTTGGAGTCAGTTTATTTGTTCCTGCTTTCATGCAGGGACAGATTTTGACACATTGCACGCACACACTCATTTGCCAGGAAAAGTGAGAGAAAATACCCCACTGAGAAACAACAAGACAGCAGGAATGATAAGGAAAGTAAAATAATGAACTTTGAAACAGCTTTGATCCTTTCCTTTGAGCAGTTGTGTTTCACAACTTGTCATCAGAGGACTTCTACATTTTGCCATACATTTGTCTTGTGAAGTTAGCATGGGGGGCAGGTAGCATATCGCACTTAACTGAGCTCCTTACAAACAATTTCAGCATTCATTTCTCATTTAAAGGTGATGAGGATCACATCATTCCACTGTGCCTGGAGACCATACTGGACGGCCATGCTGTCTTGATCTTCTGCCCGACCAAAGTGTGGTGTGAGAAAATGGCGGAGAAGATTGCCAGGGAGTTGTATGGCATGATGAAGAACCCTGCAGCTCTGGCAGCTTACACAGGAGAAACTGGTGAGTCATCATTTCTTTCACAGGAGGCTACAAACAAAACAAGCACCCACAACAAACCAAACAAACGAAAGCGGAAGGAATGGGAGCAGTCAAAACAGAGATACCTTGTGCGGGAGAGTTTTGCTATCTGGTACATCGATTAATTTGAAGGAATTATTGCAGAGTGATTTGTTTTCCACATGAAGGAATCATTAAAGACTGGCTTGTTGGATTGATTTATACTTTTTGAGTCACTTGAGAAAAAGTGACTCTATGTAATCGGTCAGTGTTAGTCTGTCCGGCCGGCCGTCCGTCCGTAGACACCACCTTAACGTTGGACTTTTCTCGGAAACTATCAAAGCGATCGGGCTCATATTTTGTTTAGTCGTGACCTCCAATGACCTCTACACTTTAACGATGGTTTCGTTGACCTTTGACCTTTTTCAAGGTCACAGGTCAGCGTCAAAGGAAAAATTAGACATTTTATATCTTTGACAGGAAACTATCAAAGCGATCGGGCTCATATTTTGTTTAGTCGTGACCTCCAATGACCTCTACACTTTAACGATGGTTTCGTTGACCTTTGACCTTTTTCAAGGTCACAGGTCAGCGTCAAAGGAAAAATTAGACATTTTATATCTTTGACAAAGTTCATCGGATGTGATTGAAACTTTGTAGGATTATTCTTTACATCAAAGTATTTACATCTGTAGCCTTTTACGAACGTTATCAGAAAAACAAGGGAGATAACTAGCCTTTTCTGTTCGGCAACACACAACTTAACGTTGGGCTTTTCTCGGAAACTATAAAAGTGACCGGGCTCAAATTTTATGTGAACGTGACTCATTGTGTTGTGAATAGCAATTTCTTCCTGTCCATCTGATGCCTCATATAATATTCAGAACTGCGAAAGTGACTCGATCGAGCGTTTGCTCTTCTTGTTATAGATTGACTTACTGACTGACACTGACAGACAATGTGTAAGGAAATGAGAAGAATTAGAAGAGGTAGAAAGAGTTAAAGGAACTCTACCATGAAGCTTGCTGCAGAAAATCACCTTGACATTTCTCTCTCGGTTTGTGATTTGTTGTTGTTGTTATGTGTTAATGTTTGTCTGTCATCTCGTTATATCTCCTGATTAATCATTGTCGCTTACCTCCAGTATGTGTTTGTGTGTATCCCACATTCTAGGCTTTCTAAAGGCATTAGATATGACTCGACTGTTCATTGGCAGGCGGCTCTGCAAAACTATGTTCTATTAAAAAGTATACTGCCGAGCTACCGGCACGGTTGGCCTAGTGGTAAGGCATCCGCCCCGTGATCGGGAGGTCGTGGGTTCGAACCCCGGCCGGGTCATACCTAAGACTTTAAAATTGGCAATTTAGTGGCTGCTCTGCCTGGCGTCTGACATTATGGGGTTAGTGCTAGGACTGGTTGGTCCGGTGTCAGAATACTGTGACTGGGTGAGACATGAAGCCTGTGCTGCGACTTCTGTCTTGTGAGTGGCGCACGTTATATGTCAAAGCAGCACCGCCCTGATATGGCCCTTCGTGGTCGGCTGGGCGTTAAGCAAACAAACAAACAAACAAACAAACAAATACTGCCGAGCTTGCTGCCCATGGTATTTCTCCATCAATGTATGACTGTTTTATGTTGTAGGTTTTGTGAAGGCCTCAGAGATGACACGACTACCCATCGACCAGGGAGCTCTGCGCAACGTCCTGGAACAACTGGGACGCAGTGCTGTGGGTGTGGACCCTATGCTGGGCAAAGTCATTCAGTACGGAGTGGCTTACCACCACGCAGGTACAGCAGCAGTTATAAACACATGTCTACTTCTTTATATGTGTGGTGATGATGAGGGAGATTAGCCCTATAGCAGCTGTTAATAGGGTTTGTTTCTCTCTTTGCTTTGACCATCTTGAAGTCATCCCAGTCACATTTTGAAATAAGTAACAGCATCAGTTATTTTTTGTCTGTTGTGTCTTTTGTCAGTCCACAAAAGGCCCATAGGTCAAGGTTGTGAGTGGTTGTTTGTTTTTTGTCCTGAAATAGACATTCCAACGATTTAACCTTTCCTGTCTCTATGCTTGATTTTCTGAATGTTATTTTAAACATATGAAATTGAGGCAAGTTGAGAACGTGATCAACAGTATTTTAAAACTTTCTCACAGAAGATTCTGTGCCATTTGACACAAACTTGCTTGATATGCCAGAATCTCTTTCCAGGTCTGACGTTTGACGAGCGTGACATCGTTGAAGGAGCGTTCCGACAAGGTCTACTGAAGATTCTGGTGGCCACGTCTACCTTGTCTTCAGGGGTCAACTTACCTGCCCGACGTGTGATCGTGAGGTCACCCATGTTTGGTGGCCGTGCTATGGACACCCTTTCCTACAAACAGATGGCTGGTCGAGCTGGAAGGAAGGGGGTTGACACGGAAGGTAAGATCCGTGCTACTTTGTTTTGATATATGCAGTCAGAAATATTCACATTACTGCAGAATGTGTTTGTAATTTGTTCGTTTTAGGAGTGTTCACAGTTAGGATTTGACATTACATTGTTAGATCCTTGCGGCAAAAGCAAAAGAAAAATGGAAAAGTAGAGAATAAGTTTCCTCACTTTTGAATACAGTATTTCCATCAGGGGGGCAGGAGTGTGCATGGAACAATATTACAAGCGCTAGTTTGCATTGCCTGTCTTTGAACAACCTGGAGATACCCATTAAAACTAAAAAAGAGAAAACTAGGTTTCTCCTCAAAGTCAAAGACACTTCATTATAATTCTGTCTTATCTCAACCAATGTGGATCTGGTAGCGTAGTAGCTAGAACAATGGACTTGGCTTACAGGACAGGCACTGGTCAACTTTATGTAATGAATCAAAAATGGTATCCATGTCCAACCCCTGTGTCCCTCTGTGGCACGCAAAAGAGCTTTGTACTTCTGCCAGAAGTATATGTGGCTGATTACACCTAAACAACCACACATGCTTGACCACACGCGACCTCAAATTAAAGCAGTTACATGTACTATAGTTGTTGTTCTCGGTATCTTCAAGGTATTTTCTCACGTTGTGCGCAGTTTTAAGCCATAGAAATGAAACTAAGGGAGTTGTGATGCATTTTTGAAGAGCTAACGATCGAAAGTGAAAGTAGCCGGATTCCTGTCACATCCGATCATGTCGGACTTGATTTTAGAACACACGCGACCTCAAACCAAAGCAATTTAGATGTAATATTTTTTTTCTATGATCTACACAATATTTTCTCACGTTGTACCAAGTGTGAAGCCATATAAATAAAAATAAGGGCGTTATGATGCATTTTCGAAGACATATGGCCACTAGTTCCCAATTCCAGTGGGGGAGCTTGTTTATTTTATCTTGTCAGCGAGCCGCGCGGTGATAAATCCCAGCCGCGTAAACATTGCAGCCAAGGCAAGAAGAAGGGGGAAACTCGGGGACTTTTTCTACATTTATGAAGGGTTAGGGGGAAGCAGACGACAAAATGTACGCCATCTTGTTATTCAGTTGCCAGGTTGGAAACCTAAAAGTTTGGACTCGATTTGCTTGTTATTTCATTATATTGATATGTACAATTATTCATATTGCAAAATATAACATACTACAATCCCTTCAAGCTAAAAATGTAGTGTAAAACCGAAGAAACTTGTACTACAGCACTACAAACACAAATTCAGTATAGTTAGAGAGTATTTTACCTGCGTTTGGATTATGATGTTGTTGTTGCAACATTTAAAGCGTGTTCGATGTTTCTGACGGAATCATTAGCGTTTGAAAACAAAAAAGCCTCGGTTTACCAAACCTTTGAGAAAAATGGCTTAGAAAACGAGGATAGTGTATTTTTTGCAAATTTACTGAGACTATTTCTTTACGACAACGACCGGTATCGGACATTCGCTTTGAGGCAAACAAATTCACTCGTTGCCGCCAACTTCATGCATGGCTTTCCACCCTCCTCAGCCAAGCTGGTGTGCATAGGCACACGCAACACACACCACTTCGTAACACACTTCGCGGCTGTATAAAAGTGCATATATTTGCCTGGAGATAATGAATTACCAAACATCACAAAAAACAAGTTTAGAAACGCTGCTAGCATGAGCAGGTTCTAGAGGGTTAACAGTTTTAAGTTCTGCAGTAGTAAGTCGCCAAACAAAGAGTTTTAAGCTGGGGGGGGGGGGGGGGGGGGGTGTTACACTGGTACGAAACCTGTGAGTGTATGAGTAAAGACGAGCGCACAGACAACATAATATTAATGAATTCGATTTTATTTCAA
This sequence comes from Littorina saxatilis, assembly GCF_037325665.1. Taxonomy (NCBI): domain Eukaryota; kingdom Metazoa; phylum Mollusca; class Gastropoda; order Littorinimorpha; family Littorinidae; genus Littorina; species Littorina saxatilis. Next base: position 31,576,470 of record NC_090257.1, on the reverse strand, counting down.
TTAAAAAAAAGTCTTAAGATCAGGGGCCTGTTAGATTTTAACCCATCTTGTTTCTGCCAAGGCCTAGTGTAACATAAACGCAGCGCGCCGACGGTCGGTGGGGAGGGGGGGGGGGGGGGGGGGGGTGGGGGCTTGCCGCTATCGGGTTGTCCAAGACGCATGCCGCGAAAAGATTCCAGGCCCCGATAAGAGTAACAGACCACTTTGTTTATAATAGTGAATTTGGCTCCTCAAGAAGAAGTTATCGCCATATGAGGCAGAGAGCGAAAGTTGGCACCGGATGGTTGTCACAACCGATCATTATACGACTTGTTTTTAGAACATGCGCGACCTCAAACTAAAGCATTTACATGTCATATTTTTGTTGATCTGGTATTTGTCCCTGATTGCTGAGACACACATGAGTTTCTGGCTTGTAACTTGTGTGTTTTACATATTCTGTTTGGCTAAAATGTTCTCTTTTAAACATTGTGGTGGGGGTTTCCATTCATGATTGAATCACTGTGAGTGTGCTCAATGAATGAGTGTTGTTAAAACACACTTGTCTTGTGCCTTTACTATCATGTGGTGTTTTTGTGCATTCTGGTAACATTTTGTGAGGGGTACGGTGTAAATCACTAAATGTGTGTCTGGTTGGAAGTGTACGTACTGTCTTTGTACAATTTAGGTGATTCTCGGTACAATTTACATTTAAACATGCTTTGCATTTCAAAATGACACAAAACAGTGCAGTTCAGTGTTGAGAAAAGTGTGTTTTTCTTTTGTGTGAAATAAGGCTGATTTCTTTTGTGTGTGTGTGTGTGCATGTATTTAGTTCTTGTGGTGATTAATCTAACGACTTCTGCAATTTTGCATGTTGTCTTATGCTTTTTGGTGCAAACTTATGGTTTTGTGAGCAAAATCTTATGGTGAGAGTCCACAAGAGCTTGACAGGTATGCTTACTGTGCCTTTAACATGAGCAATTGCCCCTTTACCCTTCCTGTTTAGGCTTCAATTTTTGTTTTCCTTCTGAACAAAAATGGGGAACAAGTTTAGGGGTGGGGGGTAAAGAATAGGGTCGGTCGGGATACCGTAAACAGACTATTTTTCTATCAACTGATCTTCTGGCCCCTAGCTTCCCAGATGGTCTGTGAGCGTGACACATTTTAAAGTTTAGGGGGAGTGTGCATGTGCGTAGTCTCAGACAAAATCTGAATGCTTTTACCTTCTCTTTCTCACAGATGCTACAGCCTCACACATGACAAAGCAGCAGGCAAAAGCAGCCCGGTTAATTACCAGATCACATGACAAATAGCACACAGTAGCCCCTAACACATGTGGCTGTTTGTTTTTATCAGCTGTAGCATGGCAAACATTTTCCTTGGACTATCATATCCAAAGAAATGTGACATTGCAAGGTCAAGGTCATGGATGGGGTTTGGGTAATGTAAGGGTGCTATCCATATTTGTTTTGTTTGATGTGAAACATCAAACTGCTCAACATTTTAGTGTACCATTTTGAGTAACCACGAGCTGTAATGACCTAAATTATTCAAGGTCAGGGTGATGTCAATGTCAGTGTGCGCGCCTTCGTGAGCGAGGCTGGTACTACATATTGTTCATACGAAATGACAAACACAGGTTACAAGCGATAACGCGCAAAAGTACTGGTTTATTATTTTACATCTGACACTAGGGATCAGTAATGTATATATATCGTTACAGTACCACGTATTGCGATACTACGTATTGCGGTAAAAAACTTATGAACAGAAAGAAAAAGAGAAAAGAAAACAAATTATTAGACATGGCAAAAGTATCAAATGCATTAACAAGACACGAGAAGTAAATACAAGAAAAATAAACAATCACAAGACAGGCGAAGACAAACAGACAAGAAAGTTACAATTACCAAACACTCGTTGGTTAGTCCTTCAACAACAATAAAGAGTTACGTTCTGTACGTTCAACAATAAAGAATTACGTTCCGTACGTTCAACAATACCATAAGCACTAAGAATACTCAAGAAACTTAGCATACATACGTTTAAAACCAAAATGGCTACTTTCAGAAAAATACAAAAACATTGACTCATCAGGCCAGGAATACAAAGCAAACTGTCATACCAAAAAGTCTAACGACAACGTTCCTGCGTTAATCAAAGTCACAAACAAGATATTTACTCATCCACTTTCCCTCAATAACGTTACAAGAAATAAGCCCGTTTACAAACGATCACCACAGACCGCAAGCTTCTTTTACCTAAATTCTTTTAACGTAAGGCTGAAAAAGTCGGAGAAAACGTTTCACTTCGAACTTCGTTAACCACAGAAAACACAAGTTATCATTATAAACATTAGCGACTTTCTAGCGTCTACAAATCATTGCTGTACGTTCACAACACTAGAACAGTTGAACACACAATAAAGAAACACTACAACAAGTCAGACTTTCAACTCACGTTGTACATAAACAACTCACAAAGTCATTACAAAAAGGCGACCAAAACACAACACAAACAAGTAACAACAAAATTACCTTATGCGCTGTGTGGGTTGACCAGCAGTACCAAAACGTGTTGCCTCACAAACGAAGGGCACAAAACGATTCACACTTGAGAAACAACTGTCTCCAAGAACATTACGTTGACGTTAAAACATAAGAAACACTCCGTTGGTTCACTTGATAACCTTCATACGTTTACATCAAAACCAAACGCTTCCTAAAACCCTCAGATCGACTGACGAGACAGGAGTCAAGCAGTGGTATTTATGGAAACAAAAACCTAACATGGCATAGTTATTCAAAAGTCAAAGGTCACCGGATTGACCAACCAACAACATTCCTAAGACAGAATCGGGTGAAGCTACTATTTTACAACCAATCAGTAACCGATCACGCACTCCGTGCATGCTCAAAACTTAAAACGGTATATTTAACAGAAAGAAGGCCAAGGAACTAGCTGACATCACAAAGCTAAAAACACGTGAGTCACACGTATTCTAAAACTTGCAACGCAGATTCGCAGGGCTCACCTCAAAATCAAGACACGAAAAAAAGCACGTGAATCTCACGGTGTTCTAGAACTAAACGACGCAGTTTGTGACGCTCCGACCAAAACCAGGTCACAACAACTGAACAAGGAGCACGTGAATTTCACGTAAAAATATTAACGCTCCACAAAACGGGTCACAACAAGGTGCCACAATAAAAACACGGTTTACTTCTTTTTACATCGTGCAATGACTTGAGCAAACGTAATTACAACAAAAAGTAGGTGAATGCATGCCACATCGGCATGCACACTCCCACCGGAAATTATATTAATATAATTTCCTTCAAAAACCTTTGTACAAACATATTCCTTATATCAAAAGAAGACAAACGCAGATTTAGACATTTCAAATTTACAACTCAAAACCATTGTGTTGCAAAACATTTACACAACAATATTATGGTTCAATCGTTTTCAGTGTTTCAACACATCTCGTTTCAACTAAATGCCACTAGTCATTTACTCGACGGCATAACAAGAACGCACCACTTAAACCATAAATGTCCGTTACATCATCTGGTATAAAAACAAACCGCAACAATCAACAACTGTCAAATTGGAAAAACACTCCAAAGTTCAATGTTCTTTCAGTTTGCCTACACAGCTTTGTCTTTGTGATTTTCACGATCTACTAACACAGTCATTTTGTGAATAGGTCGCTCTAATATGCGACTATCACCAGTGGGACGGCCGTGATTGTCTAGATCCTTTGTTCCAACATGCACTTTCACTCGTCTGACCAGTCCATCAGATCCCGGCATCACTTCGACTACACGAGCCATGCACCATTCTGATCTGCACAAGTTCTGGTCATGCAAGACAACAACATCTCCCACCTGTACGTTTGCCTGGGGACGTTGCCAGACACGACGTTTCTGCAAAAGTGAAAGGTACTGGCTCTTCCATAGCAGCCAGAATTCGTCTGCCATCCGCTGGACACAGCGCCAACGTTTCCTGGCGTACAGGTCTGGATCTTCAAACACACCAGGGGGCGGAAGGATGGCACCTGACTTCATGGTGAGGACGTGGTTGGGGGTCAAAGGGCGTGGTCCATCTGCCGATTCCAGTGACTCGACAGACAGTGGTCGACTGTTCACGATGGCCATCACCTCGTATAGGAACGTACGAAGTGATGAAGTAGTGAGACGCTGGCCTGATCTTCTGAGAAGACCATTCAGGATGCTGCGTACCGTTCGGATCTGACGCTCCCAAACGCCACCCATGTGACTAGCTGCAGGGGGGTTGAACTTGAACTCACATTTGCTTTCCAGCATCTTTGATGTCAGTCGTTCAGAGTCCATCTCCTTCCATGCCAGTTTGAACTCGTTGCATGCACCTACAAAGTTCGTTCCTTTGTCACACCAAATGCGTGATATGTTTCCTCGCATGGAGACAACAATGCGTAGGGCGTTGATGAAGGAATCACTTGACATGTCGTCCAAGGCTTCGATGTGGATCGTTCTAGAAGCAAAACACATCACGATCAGCCCGTACAAGAGTAATTTCATGAACTTGACGCAGTCATCACAGTACCCTTGTTTTTTCTGGCGTTTCAGGCCCTTCAGATGCTTGACTGCGGCACCTCTGTTGTCGGGGAGGGACGGTTTCTCTGGTCGAAATGGTAAGGGCATCTCGAAGTGACCAGCTTCGTTGACCTTCACGATCTTCTTGAACTTTACATCGTCCTGGGACATGGATCCTGAGTCACTTGCAAAGTCTCTTTCCATAACATGTAATGGGTCAGTACACGAGACTTCGTCCACCTGTACCTTGTGGACGTGAGCTACACGTTCTTCTTCCCTCGATCCTGGCCGCTTGACGATGACGCGCATGGACGAGGCTATGCCATCAAAGGCGACGGAATGCGGTGCCTTGCCGACGATGCTCCAACCTAACTTAGTCTCTACTGCGAATGGCAGTCCTTGGACAACGTTTAGGGGCATGAGGGCTTCAGCGCAGTCGTAGCCAATGAGGAGGCCTGCTTCGCAGTCAGGGTACAAGGGGGGCAGTTTAGGAGACAGGTGTTGGAGATGTGGGTAAGCTTTGACAGTCTCTGAGGTGGGGATATGAGTGGGGTCAACGGTCAGATAAGGTCGTGAGATGGCAGAAGGGAGCCTGACAAACTCACTGGAGGAAGGAGACCGGACACGCAATCCAGAGTACTTCCTGCCGGAGACCACAGCATTGTCCTCAGTCAGTGTGGAGACCCTGAGTGTAGTCGGCTGCGATTTGGCTTTCACTTCTTCAGCCACTGACTGCACTACAAAAGTGGCGTTGGACATAGTGTCCAGTAGTGCGTACGTCAGCACTTCTACGTTGGGGTTAGAGTCACTGGAAACGAGAACGGGAACGATCATAGACGTGAAACCGATGCTGTTTTCCTCGCTGGCCTTAAGAGCAGACACTGTAGGGGTCGACGATGACAGTGGCTCTTGAACGTCAGCAGCAGAGGTACGGTAATTGTTCTTGTGTTCACTCGCCCCTTTGGTTTCACTCATACTGTTCTGATACTTGAAATTGTCATCATGAAGACAAGTAGGATGAGCCTTCTTGCACTTCTTGCACGTCTGTTTCTGCATACATTGACGGCTCTGGTGATCCTTACTTCTGAGACATCCGTAGCAGATACGGTTCTTGAACAGAAAATCTCGTATCTCAACCAGAGGCTTCTCTATGAGTTCCTTACATGTCCCAGCGTCATGGTCCGGAAGTTGACAGTGCAGACATGCGGTGACATCCTCTGTCAGGGTTGACAAGTTCGTTGTGAACTTTCTTGGTGTCCCCGATGCACTTGTCAAGCCGAAAACAGGGTCGTTAGAAATGTCTGCTTCGAGAGTAACGAACGACACGAGTTCATTGAACAGAGGATACCTCTTCTTTTCAACCTTAGTTCGAGCAACTGTTCTAGACCATCTGTGACTCATCCAGTCTGGGAGCTTTCCGACGATCTTCCGTAGGTACTGGGCATCATCCAGGATGCTCAGTCCACCAACTTCCTGGGCAGCAACGGAACATTGCTGCAAGAAATCGGCCAGACTTCTGAGTCCCTTGGGATCCTTGCTTTTGACTGGGGTCCATTCGTCCAGCTTGGTCCGGAAAGCTTGCGAAACGACGTATGAGTTGCCGAACCGATTTTCCAGCACTTCCATGGCTCTCTCGTAGGCATCACCTTCTCTCAGCAGAAAGAAGCCGGTCACGGCCTCCTTTGCTTGACCTCCGATGTACCGTTGCAGATACAATAACTTCTCACTGCTGGTTATGTTCTGTCTCTCGATGAGGAACGAAAACGACGACCTCCAAATTGGATATTGGAGAGGGTCACCAACAAAAATGCACGGCTCCTGCATCGGCAAACGGTTGATCATCAGAGCGTCTGATAGGGTTTTGGCGAGAGAGTCCATAGGAGTGTCCTGCTTGGCAGGAGTAGCAAGTGGACGTTGGTAGTACGCAGACGGGGGGTAGGAGGCAAATGGACGATCTGCATGACATTCCTTGTCAAAGTTCATGTACGCAGGGGGCCTTGCGTTTTCGTTTCCCCAAATAACTTTGGGGGTGGTCTGATGTGGGTCCAGGAATGTGGGCACGAAAGGCTCCGGTTTGGGATGTAGGTGGGTATCATAGGGGAAACAGGGTGGGGTAACTTGAAAACGTCTGTGGTCCATGCGTTGGTGACGTTCTTCTGGGAAGTAGGTGTGTTGTCCTTGCGTCTCATCACCTTCCCTTGTCTCTGGTAGGTGATAGGACCAACCTGTGTGGTCGAGATCAGGCGGGCGAGAGCCTGTGACGCTTGTCGTTGAGTGTCCAACGTTGTGCAGAGGCGGCTGACCAGTGTACGCACCAAGAGGGTGCTGCAGTGTGGTCAGCAGCGCTGTAGGCCGCATGGAGGATGTAGTTGCAGCCGTCGTGTAGTTGGGTGTGAAGGGCTCCTGACGGACGAAAGGAGCGCTCGTTCCGGCGTGATGGGGGGCGTTGACATCCTCTCTACGTTGAGGTCCGTACGCCTCATAGGTGGCGTTGTTGGTAGTAGCGGCGCTTGTAGAGGCGCTGACTCCAACGACGAGGTCCACGACAGGTAACGCGTGCTGTCGTGGCTCAGTCGTTGTGGTTCCTGCGACGAAGTTGGTGACAGCAGCGTTGACGTTGACAGTCGAGATGTCATGGGTGCTGGCGGCTTGGCAGACAGGAACAGACGTGAAGTCCATGGCTGGCTGGTGTGTCCTTTGGTCAGCAATGACGGCAGCACCTGTCCCTATTCCTATCGCTGTATGTTCATTGTTAGGAGGAGGGGCCATAAGACTATACAAGGGAACGAAAGGACGAGGGTGGAACCTAGTGTTCAACAAATCGACTGACGGTAGATCAGGGAGATCCTGCTGAACGGATTCACCTTGTTCCAATACTTGTAACATAGCTTGTTGTTCTCTTAAGCTAGTTTTTAATTCGGTGGACTGAATTTGTCTCAAAGCCTTCTTCTGTTTAATCTCTTCAAGAGCTGCTTCAGCTGCGTCTTCGGCCTGTCTAGCTGCTATTCTCTCAGCTTCCTTAGCCTGCCTAGCTGCGTCTTCGGCCTGCCTAGCTGCTGTTCTCTTAGCTTCCTTAACCTGCCTAGCTGCTTCTTCGGCCTGCCTAGCAGTTTCTTCGATCAGCCTAGCTGCATTTCTCTCAGCTTCCTCAGTCTGCCTAGCTGCAGTTCTCTCAGCTTCCTCAGTCTGCCTAGCCGCAGTTCTCTCAGCATATTGTTGTTGTAAGAGATCCAGTTCACTAAACTGAGCTTCCTTTATTGCGTCACCTTCCACTTTTATGGCCAGGGATGCAGCCTCTAGTTTAAGAGCCAATTTAGTGTCTTCAGAGCTAACACTTTTAGAGCGGAGAGACTCGGCGCGAGAAGCTACTTGGCTACCTGATCTCCTGATACCTGACTTGTGGCTAGCTGACTTGTGGATGGCTGAAGTAATGCTAGCTACTTTATGAATGGCAGACTTAACACTGGCTGACTTGTGGGTGGATGACCCAACGCTAGGTGTAACACTGCTATGCCTGGAAGTAGGCTCTTTAGCCACCTGCACGCTAGTCGTTTGTCTGTCAAGAGCTCGATCAATGTCAAACATAATGTTCTGAACTGTTCTCTGAACATCATCCCAACTTTCCTGAATGGTTTCACCGCTACCAATACTACGAAGACCTTTCTCTATGTCACCAAGATCCTTGTACATGCTCAAAACAATTTGTTTCTGACTGGTTAACGACTCTTGATTAGGAGTTTCTTGGTTAAGCTCTGTTACTACCTCACCGATTGCTCGTTCCAAGAATGTTCGTTGTCTTGCAAAGTTTCTAGTTTTGATCTCAATCTGGTAATCTCTACCTTTTTCAGTAGGCTTAATGTCACGCCTAGGCCTTTGAGAATGTTCATCTTCATCGCCGTTAATGTCATAACCTGAAGCTTCCAATGGTTTATCTGCTGGAATCTCCTCCATTACAATGTTCGCTTATTCAAAAGCACTAAAAACCTACATAAGGTTTATCTGTTTAAAAAGCAAAATGAATCGATCTGAGGGTCGTTTGGGATAATACACAAAAGTCACAAAAAATGCGCCGGATACGGAGTAGGAAGATCTCTAACCGACAAGTTGATCTATGTCAAACTATGGTTCACTAACACAGTGACAAGTAACAATAAAGTCTTTTGCTGGTTATCAACAGCTACGTTTACGTTCATTGAGCGTCAATAACAAAAGTTCTTTACATTCACTTGGCTGGACTTCAGCTAAAGTTCTGTACTAGGCATCAGCAGCTAAGTTGTTTACTTCAGCTAAAGTTCTTTCACTGGGCATCAGCAGCTAAGTTTTTTTACTGGACGACAGCAACTAAAGTTTTTTACTGGGCGACAGCAACTAAAGTTTTTTACTGTGCGCGCCTTCGTGAGCGAGGCTGGTACTACATATTGTTCATACGAAATGACAAACACAGGTTACAAGCGATAACGCGCAAAAGTACTGGTTTATTATTTTACATCTGACACTAGGGATCAGTAATGTATATATATCGTTACAGTACCACGTATTGCGATACTACGTATTGCGGTAAAAAACTTATGAACAGAAAGAAAAAGAGAAAAGAAAACAAATTATTAGACATGGCAAAAGTATCAAATGCATTAACAAGACACGAGAAGTAAATACAAGAAAAATAAACAATCACAAGACAGGCGAAGACAAACAGACAAGAAAGTTACAATTACCAAACACTCGTTGGTTAGTCCTTCAACAACAATAAAGAGTTACGTTCTGTACGTTCAACAATAAAGAATTACGTTCCGTACGTTCAACAATACCATAAGCACTAAGAATACTCAAGAAACTTAGCATACATACGTTTAAAACCAAAATGGCTACTTTCAGAAAAATACAAAAACATTGACTCATCAGGCCAGGAATACAAAGCAAACTGTCATACCAAAAAGTCTAACGACAACGTTCCTGCGTTAATCAAAGTCACAAACAAGATATTTACTCATCCACTTTCCCTCAATAACGTTACAAGAAATAAGCCCGTTTACAAACGATCACCACAGACCGCAAGCTTCTTTTACCTAAATTCTTTTAACGTAAGGCTGAAAAAGTCGGAGAAAACGTTTCACTTCGAACTTCGTTAACCACAGAAAACACAAGTTATCATTATAAACATTAGCGACTTTCTAGCGTCTACAAATCATTGCTGTACGTTCACAACACTAGAACAGTTGAACACACAATAAAGAAACACTACAACAAGTCAGACTTTCAACTCACGTTATACATAAACAACTCACAAAGTCATTACAAAAAGGCGACCAAAACACAACACAAACAAGTAACAACAAAATTACCTTATGCGCTGTGTGGGTTGACCAGCAGTACCAAAACGTGTTGCCTCACAAACGAAGGGCACAAAACGATTCACACTTGAGAAACAACTGTCTCCAAGAACATTACGTTGACGTTAAAACATAAGAAACACTCCGTTGGTTCACTTGATAACCTTCATACGTTTACATCAAAACCAAACGCTTCCTAAAACCCTCAGATCGACTGACGAGACAGGAGTCAAGCAGTGGTATTTATGGAAACAAAAACCTAACATGGCATAGTTATTCAAAAGTCAAAGGTCACCGGATTGACCAACCAACAACATTCCTAAGACAGAATCGGGTGAAGCTACTATTTTACAACCAATCAGTAACCGATCACGCACTCCGTGCATGCTCAAAACTTAAAACGGTATATTTAACAGAAAGAAGGCCAAGGAACTAGCTGACATCACAAAGCTAAAAACACGTGAGTCACACGTATTCTAAAACTTGCAACGCAGATTCGCAGGGCTCACCTCAAAATCAAGACACGAAAAAAAGCACGTGAATCTCACGGTGTTCTAGAACTAAACGACGCAGTTTGTGACGCTCCGACCAAAACCAGGTCACAACAACTGAACAAGGAGCACGTGAATTTCACGTAAAAATATTAACGCTCCACAAAACGGGTCACAACAAGGTGCCACAATAAAAACACGGTTTACTTCTTTTTACATCGTGCAATGACTTGAGCAAACGTAATTACAACAAAAAGTAGGTGAATGCATGCCACATCGGCATGCACATTCAGTATCGTCAAATAGAGCAAGTGAGTCATCCGTGGTGCAATTCATGAAGTTGGACTGAGAGGTCAGTCTTGGACTACGACTGCCAGTCCTTGAGTCGTAGTCCAAGACTGACCTCTCTGTCCATTTTCATGAACAGCACCGAAGGGCTTGGCCATTGTAGTTGTTTGAATGTGCTCACCTTTTGGGTGCATGACATATGTTTTATGATCGTGACTCTCTCAAGACTTTGTTTTCAGAATTATGGAAGTTTCTACTGAATTAGTGCTGAAACTCTTCGGAAAAGTTTAATTCTTAGACATACATTTTTTAAGCAGGAGGGTCTTGATTTGGCTCTTACGAGTCCTTAAACAAAACTTGAAACTTGAGTGGTTAAACAAACCCAATCAACAGTGACAGAATGTGACTAAGAATGTGACTAAACTTCATTTCACAAAAGCAGATTCTTGCAATCAGAAAAGCTCCCATGGGGTCGCCATCATGTTTCCACAGAGCTACCCCACCCCTTTACTTCTCTTCTTTTGTCTTATTTCTGCCTTACCAGTCCTTTCACCTATATTTCCTTCCAAGAAAACTCTCCCTACTATTCCCTGCAGTTTTCCAGTTCCTTTCTTGTTGTCTTATTTCTACCTGACTGGATCCATCACCTTTATTTCACTTACCAAAAGTCTTCTTTTCCACATCCTTATTTCTCTGCCCCCCGCATGTCGTAAGAGGCGACTAACGGATTCTGTTTCTCCTTTTACCCTTGTTAAATGGTTCTTGTATAGAATATAGTCAATGTTTGTAAAGATTTTAGTCAAGCAGTATGTAAGAAATGTTTAGTCCTTTGTACTGGAAACTTGCATTCTCCCAGAAAGGTCATATACTACGTTGCAAGCCCCTGGAGCAATTTTTTGATTAGTGCTTTTGTGAACAAGAAACAATTAACAAGTGGCTCTATCCCATCTCCCCCCTTTCCCCTATCCCATCTCCCCCCTTTCCCTCGTCGCGATATAACCTTCGTGGTTGAAAACGACGTTAAACACCAAATAAAGAAAGAAAAGAAAGCAATCAGAAAATCTTGGTCTGTGAAGAATGCAGATGTGTGAACCTACTGTGAAGGTACTGTGGATCTGTAAGTGGTTCCATGTGATATAAAGTCATGACTTTGTTTAACCCCTTCAGTGCCATGTTTGCATGCTCTGTGTGGAGAAAGTGAAAGTACATATTTCATAGGCCGGAGAATTTCTCGTCTTGTAGTCATACCGGAAGCACACTGAGGACCGAGTAATTATCATGCTGGGTCAGTGAAGGGGGTAAAATTGTTTATAAATTATGTGACCAAGAATTTTTCTGTTATGTTGCAGATTCCAAACACAACGCTGCCGATACTGTGGGGGGGATTGAAGAAGACTCCACACCAAATGATGCCGACTGTGCGGTCAACACACCAAATGATGGCGACTGTGCGGTCAACACACCAAATGATGGCGACTGTGCTGTCAACACACCAAATGATGGCGACTGTGCGGTCAACACACCAAATGATGGTAACTGTGCTGTCAACACACCAAATGATGGCGACAAGGGTGGTGAGCGGAGAGGGAAAAAACCGAACAATTTTCTCAAACTCTACTTTGCCTGAGAAAGAGAAAATTACACTTGTCAAGACAAAGGTGTTCAATGAAAGAAACAAATACAGGAATAAGGCCAAATTTGACACTTTTTGAGTCGCTTGCGAAGCAAAAAGTATGCCTATGTATTCGCTCTCCATCGTCTGTCTCTCTCGTGGACAGCTTTAACGTTTGTCTTTTCACGATGACCATGAACACTAGAAACTTGGCATGATACAATACAATACAATACAATACAATACAATAACTTTATTAATCTCTAAAAGAGAAATTACATTGCTGAGCGTTTGTGTCCGTAATAATAACATACATAAAACATTCAAAATAAACATTTGTTCTTTGTCCTGAGAAAATATAGCACATTGGTTATCACATAAGAAAGTATATTAAAATCATTAGATCCTGGTCGGCAGCCTCCTGAGGATGAAAGTTCACTGTCGGAGCAAAATCGTGGCGGAAAGTCAGGAAGGAAATACAATGTTTGGAACATGCGAGATGAACAGGAAGTCTCTCGTTTCTTTAGTGTCTATATCAAGGCACATGGGGTTGGCAGTAAAGGATCTTTGCCAGGGGTAGTTGAAGTCAAGAAGTTCCTCACAGAGCACCCAATTTTCTCAAACTCTACTTTGCCTGAGAAAGAGAAAATTACACTTGTCAAGACAAAGGTGTTCAATGAAAGAAACAAATACAGGAATAAGGCCAAATTTGACACTTTTTGAGTCGCTTGCGAAGCAAAAGGTATGCCTATGTATTCGCTCTCCATCGTCTGTCTCTCTCGTGGACAGCTTTAACGTTTGTCTTTTCACGATGACCATGAACACTAGAAACTTGGCATGATACAATACAATACAATACAATACAATACAATAACTTTATTAATCTCTAAAAGAGAAATTACATTGCTGAGCGTTTGTGTCCGTAATAATAACATACATAAAACATTCAAAATAAACATTTGTTCTTTGTCCTGAGAAAATATAGCACATTGGTTATCACATAAGAAAGTATATTAAAATCATTAGATCCTGGTCGGCAGCCTCCTGAGGATGAAAGTTCACTGTCGGAGCAAAATCGTGGCGGAAAGTCAGGAAGGAAATACAATGTTTGGAACATGCGAGATGAACAGGAAGTCTCTCGTTTCTTTAGTGTCTATATCAAGGCACATGGGGTTGGCAGTAAAGGATCTTTGCCAGGGGTAGTTGAAGTCAAGAAGTTCCTCACAGAGTCGCTTGCGAAGCAAAAAGTATGCCTATGTATTCGCTCTCCATCGTCTGTCTCTCTCGTGGACAGCTTTAACGTTTGTCTTTTCACGATGACCATGAACACTAGAAACTTGGCATGATACAATACAATACAATACAATACAATAACTTTATTAATCTCTAAAAGAGAAATTACATTGCAGAGCATAGCAAAGCATGCGGTACAACGATCTCGTGCGAGCTGCACAAGCCAAGGTTCGAAGTTCTCGCGATGTTCAAAGCATAACAAATAGCGTGTCTCGCGAGAGCTGCTCAGATACCGACTAATATCAACTGATCAATTTATCGTCTTCTTCGCTTGCTGTGGATGTCCGTATTTAGCAGGTATATGACTTATTATGGACCCAAAATACGTGTCCGCGTCCGTAATGCCGAGGTGGCCGTAACGTACAGGTGTTTTACAGTGTAAAGCAGTCCGTGCCGAGACTGACTGTCCGTATTCTGCGAGTGTCCGCTAAGTCCAGTGACCGTATTTGACAGTTTTCACTGTACTACACAAACTCACAATTTTTCATTTTACTCCACAACACTGGACTTTAGAGATCCTTTCTAAACGGTATGTAGTTTTCCTTTACATTGGCAGTCTTCAGACCTGGTTACTGTACGAAATTTGCGTACAATCTTACGAAATTGAAGACCGCTGTACGATTATACGCCAGACATTAAAATCATACGCAAAAAAAAAAAAAAAAATTATTAAAAAAACAAAAATTAAAAAAAAAAAAGGTATATATAAGTCTGAAGAGGACTGTGTGAGCCTAGAAAGCAATGTGTAAAGAGGACTGTATGAGACCAGAAAATACTGACCAGTGCAGTGACAGAAATGAAGGGCTGACTCAATACTGCTGACAGCAACTGATGCAAATTTTCCTCAGAGGTCAAAAATAAAAATTATGTTTTTCTATCATTTGTTTTGTGTCACATTTTCAAATATCTAATAGTGTATGGGGTTTTTTTTCTCCACAAAAATGTTTTAATTTACTTTCAGCACAAATTCTTTCTTACATGTATTTACAGTCTTTAAATAATGGGGTTTGAGGGGGGAATAAAGCACAGTGTGTATCGCGAGAATGAATTGTACACCTTAAAATTCTGATTGTACACATTTTTAGCCTCATTTGTACACCAGGAAATTTTGGTGGTAATCAGGTCTGAGTCTTTATGGAAATAATGTTTTGCACTTTCTGTTTTGACCTGAGCTACATTGCTCACTGCAAACAAGTATAACAGTATTTCTTTCTTTTTTTTTAACACACACAGGTATAGGACTGTACAATCATGTACCTTGGAATGTTTTGTGAACTTAATGACGTATTTGTTGCTATTTTGTTTAAACGTCATACTGGCCTACTTCCCTGACAGTTCGCACATTCTTGAAGCTCAGTAGAAAAAGTCAAACCATGTTCTTTATGAAATTATGAGGTGTCATGTGGTGATGTTGATTCGTGCACGCAAGTCTAAAGAAAGTCTGGCCACAGAATCTTCCAGTTTTGTTGATTTCAGACTGCTATTGTTTCCTTTTGGAAATGTTCTTGTGAGGTGACTTTTGACTTCAAGCTTGTACTCTGCAAGACACTCGTATATATTGCTTTGAGGACATAGGTCCCATGCTGTATACTGAAATGTTTTTGTCCATCTGCATAATTTTCAATCTCTATGCTGTTGCCACCCCCAACCACCTGCCCCCAATCAAAGCATATGACAGATCATGGTTGCATGTTCGAATAACTCATTGTGGTTTTGGGGATTTTGTTCTAGGAAACAGTCTCCATGACTGGGCCTG
Organism: Littorina saxatilis; assembly: GCF_037325665.1. NCBI lineage: Eukaryota > Metazoa > Mollusca > Gastropoda > Littorinimorpha > Littorinidae > Littorina > Littorina saxatilis. The sequence continues at coordinate 31,561,141 of NC_090257.1, read as the reverse complement.
AACAGGGCATTGGCAGAATGTGCATGCATGCACGAGTGTGTCTTCCACATGTATTGTGGACCGGATGTGTGTGCACGCATGCATGAGTTTTCTATGTGTATTGTGGCTGTGTGTACATGCGTGCATGAGTTTGAGTCTTACACAGACCTGGGAACCCATACGATTTGGCCGTATTTTGTACGCTTAGTTTCATAAAATACGATCGGTAAAAAAATCCGCTCATTGGGCCTTAACCACTACGCCACCGTGTTGCAGTAACTTAAACAAGCAGGGAACAAACTATAGGAAATTAATTCTTCAACAGTGTCTTGCAGTGCTATAGCTGTTTAGTAAAATACACAAGTTTTTTTTTTAAGTACTCCAGGTGCATTTTAGGGGTTCCCAGGTCTGCTTACACATTTATTGTGGGTGTGTGTGCACGCATGAGTGTGACCCACAATACACGTGGAAGACGCACACTCGTACAGTATGCGTGCATACACACACACACACACAATATAGCTGTTATATTTTTGTTTCCGATTTGTAGTTTTTGACTCACTTGTGAACCAGAGTGAGTCTATTGAGTTCATATTGAATTCTTTCTTGAATAAAACCGAGGAATGCTGTTGAAACTATATCTTGACTCTTTACTGCTTGGTTTGTATTTTCCTTTCTTCTCTCCATCTGGCCTTTCATTCTTTCTGTACATGTTTTGTGTGGCGGGGTAAAAACGGTCATACACGTAAAAAATCTACTCGTGCTAAAAACATGAGTGAACGTGGGAGTCCCAAGCCAAAGAACGAAGAAGGTCTAAAACTGTGCATGTTTATAGACGACACCTTTATGAATTGTATGGCACCAAAAAGGTAAAACGGACAGATTGAACTCATTTCATTTAGAACGCTAATATCTCTGGAAAGTGAGATTCCCAAAATAGTCTTGTTTTTCATGCAGACTGACAGATTTCACTTAAGACATTAGTGTGCACACAAAATTAAGGATTAAAACAAGAACCCAAAAGAAGCTTTTCAAACAAAGCCGTAAATTTCACACACATGGAACACTGGCTTGCTGTTAGACTGCACTTGAAAGTTTATTTTAAACGCAAATATTTCACAAAAGGCACAAGTACACCGATGCAATTACAACTAGAAATATGTTTCACAGACTGCAAACTGACTGGGAACACAAACAAACAATCAAACGCAGAAAACAAGTCGGCAAATAAAAGGCTTGGTGGTAAAATGATCCTTGGTTAAAGTTATAGAAATATTTCGGTCAGAGGCCTTCAGCCTCTATGAAGAAGACCTGTGGCCGAAACATTTGTAAAAATTTTACTAAGGATCATTTTACCACCAAGGTACTTGCCTTTTTATTCAGTGTTCTTTTTACCTGATCCTGCAGTCAACATTTCATTGAATCAAGTCGCCTTAAATTGAGAAAAAATGAATGCCAGACTGTCGACTTTTTAATTCAATGCTCAATGTGCATCATCATTATTATGAGCCAGAATCCGGTTTATTATCAAGGTACAATATAGAAAAAAATAAAATACCATTTTAAATACCATTGATTTGCCATCAATATGCTGTTACAAAAAAAAAACACTTTTATCACCCACATGCCCCTATGACTTTTAGTATTAACCTTTCAGCAATAACGTCAAAACAAAAAGATATCAAAAGGGTGAAAGGGGTTATATGCGTAGTCTTTAGTGGTCTCCGCAACGCCTGACTTTACAATATAATTGATGTCCCCATAATGGTGTCCTGTACAGCAGGTGCCCTAATGATGTCCATTTCCTTTGTAAACAATAGGGAGACCTCATAGGTTTGCTATATCTGTCAAAATTACGCACACTGCAGTTGCAATAAAGGAAATGTACTGTTGATGTAGGCACATTATCCTAAATTTGACAGTGAATCTCTATAATGAATTTTACCTGATATAATAGAGGTCGCCCAAACCACCAAAACTACACGAGTCTCCCTAAGCCTGGATTGGTTATTATATATATATATATATATCCTTGAGGAGGGTCTGATGCTCCCAATAGGCTGTCTGTGAAGGGATACTTATTTCTCTCTCTTTCTCTGCTAAGAGATTTTAACAAATCTCGGAAGAAAGTCTCTGCTGACTTTCAATTGTTTCTTTCACAATTTCTGATGTTTTATAATGTGGTCACCGTGAAAGTTGCATCGCCTTTAAAGCGATCCAATTGAATAAAGCAGAAAACTTCTTCTTTACCAAGTCCTGTGTTGAACAGCAGTGAAAAGTTGACCGCTTTTCCTGTTTAACCTTTTCAAAATTAGATCTAACTTGTTCGCGTATCCATTTCTGGATCTGCAGGCTGGTACAGAGTTACCTCCCTTTAGGCTTTTTCAAATTTCCCTTGTTTTAACCTGCTTTCTTGGTTAAAACTTGTCTAAATTTCTAAATTCTTTCTTAATAAATAATAATTCTACACTTTGGCCTTAAATCAAAGTGTTTCCCTTCACAGATATCCTCTTGGGGTTGTCAGATGAGGGTAGTCTCCCATGCCAACAGAAGCTACCATTCAGAGAATGGTTTGCTTCTCAGTTGGATACCATGGGTTGACAACTCTCGCCATCAGTACCACCTGACCACTGATGAGACACAATAGTGTCGAAACACGTGTCTGGTCTAGGTACAAATACAATGGTCCTCCTCAGGACTAGATTACCTTGCGATACGTCCCCCACAAAGGGACTTTGCTCTGTAAATCTCGGTCCCCCTTGAGGAGGGTCTGACGCTCCCAATAGGCTGTCTGTGAAGGGATACTTATTTCTCTCTCTTTCTCTGCTAAGAGATTTTAACAAATCTCGGAAGAAAGTCTCTGCTGACTTTCAATTGTTTCTTTCACAATTTCTGATGTTTTATATATATATATATGTGCACGTCCTAGATACTGGGAAATACTATGGGTTGTCAACTTTGAATGACTGTCACAATATCTCTGAGCAATGGATGACAAAGGGGATGCTTTGATGTCAAAGGGGATGGATTTGACTTACTGTAACAACCAAGTTTGGGTTTCCAAACATTGCTGTGGGTTTTAAACGATTTAATTTTTAGCCAAAATGCCCCCAAAACAGCACCTAAAACTGGGACAAAAATACACCAGTCTGTGTTGCAGCTGTACATAATGGAGAATAAAGCTCTGTGAATTTTATTGTGATGTTTATGGGTCAGCTGAAGGATTATTCTCGACATACACACTCAAGAATTACATCTATTTTTCTTCTTCTGGGAGTTTGATCGGCAAAGAAAACACGTAATCGTGGGTTACCGTCGTTTCCGGTTTCAACTTCATCAAAAAATGCGATCTGCTGAACAAAGGAAACCTCAAAGTTATTCAAAGTCATTATTTATTTATTTCAACAACATTTAGGTTTTCAAAACACAGCACTACGGTAGGAAACAAATTTATTTCAGCTTATAATCGCGCTTGAATGTACCCCACCCTTGTTTCGTTTCCATCTGTAACCCACGAAAGCATGGCCACAGCAGACGACAAATCCCGCATTGCCTATCATACACGCGTTGTGAGATCGCGGGAACACCGTCGAAAGTTCCATTCATGACGTTTGACCCGGTCATGTGAATAGACAATGAGAATTTATCCACCCAATCGTATTCGTTTCCGGTTTTTGAGACGTAACTCACGACAGACCACGCTGTATCTTCACTGTTTGAGACCTGTAAAATCTTTTTTGACAATTGTAGCATATATTCATCGACGAATTTTGCGATATTTTGCTGATTAAAGCTTGATCTGGTGCAAAGTTTGAGCAGCACATGTGTTCTCATGATCGGCGCCATTATGAAATTTTCGATTCTTCTGCAACGCACGATCGACAATCGATTAATTCTCTCATTTAGGATTGTCGCTTATGGAAACTTGAAAATTTCAAACTTTCATGTATGCATAGTTATTTATCTATGTAGTCCACATGCAATAATCAAGTTTTAGTTATTTTCTTTGGAAATAAAAGACATTACGAACTATGGTTTCCATGAAACTCACGACAGTATTATCTCTATACACATAAACCCAGTGAGCACAGATCGAAAACTTTTTGCTCACTTAAATCTTTCTATCATGTATTAAAACCCAAAAGGGTGCCCAAAACGCTAGTTGCTACATTTGACCTACAAAAAAAACTTTTGCGCCTGGACATTGCGTGGGTTACGGTTTCCACTTTCTACTTCGATCTAGTTAACTTATGGAAACTTGTAATTTCAAACTTTCATGTTTGCATATTTATTTATCAATGTTGTCCACATGCAAATTGCAATAATCAAGTTTTAGTTCTTTTCTTTGGAAATAAAAGACATTACAAACTATGGTTTCCATGTAACTCACGACAGTATTATCTCTATACACATAAACCCAGTGAGCACAGATCGAAAACTTTTTGCTCACTTAAATCTTTCTGTCATGTATTAAAACCCAAAAGGGTGCCCAAAAGGCTAGTTGCTACATTTGACCTACAAGAAAAACTTTTGCACCTGGAAATTGCGTGGGTTACGGTTTCCACTTTCTACTTCGATCTAGTTAACTTATGGAAACTTGTAATTTCAAACTTTCATGTTTGCATATTTATTTATCAATGTTGTCCACATGCCACATGCAATAACTGAGCTAAAGTTCTTTCCTGTGGGATATTGAAGCCTAAAGTGGAAACCATGTAACCCACGACATAGAGCGTACTGCATGTGTCTAATTGTCATTTCTAAAGAAACCCCGATATGAAAGGTCCTCTCTTTGACAGAAAAAGATACAGGCATGTCTTTTGCACTTAAAAAAGAGTATTTCACTCAATTCAGTCCTACTTTTTTTCCTGGTGTCCATGTCCCATAGTTGTGACCCAGTATCTAGGATGTGCACATATATATACTAGATGAATACCCGCTTCGCCGGGTAGCCGGCTTCGCCGGGAAGAAGTACTTAGAGCCGTACGCCGGCTTCGCCGGGTCCGAACAATGGACCCGCCAAGCTTAGGTCCCTCCCAGATTCGTGGAATGGGAACAGCACGAAAATGATTCAGTGGCCATAATGCCATTCCTGACCATATCGAGTCCCATCCTTGTCGACGAATGTAACCGTGTTAATCACCTTTGGAGGCGAACTCCACTCAAACAGGACTGAGCAAGTTAGAGCTTATCTCTAAGCCCTTTTGAACTGTTATGGCTTCTCAAAGTAAGGCCAGTACATAAAATTACGTTAAAATTAATATTAAAAGTCCTACGGTTTTGAGCCATTAAGGACTTGAGTGTTTGTCCGCTTTCAACATAAAATTACACAAAAGCCGCCAGACCACATCACAAACAGAACTGAACAATGCACAGGTGTTGCTCACATAGAGACACACACACACACACACACACACACACACAAACACAGAGAAGCCGTATCTATAGAGATATAGATGACAGTGTATTTTTCGCGTGGCTATAAATTGATTCGACCTTTGCACTTTTACAGTGAGGATAATTTACGGGTCCAATTTACGTTCTGGACACTGCGGTGACCTTCTAAAAATAGTAACAGAACGCCGGGAATATCCGAAGATGCCCCCTTCATTCAAAAGTGCACCATACGAAGGAAGGGAGGTAAACGCTGAAAACATGGAGAAGATGAGAAGATAAGGAAGAGTTACTTATAATGGTGAAATGAACACAAAAACCAAATTCGGTTCAGCGCTGCGCGCTGAGAGCACGTGTTGAAATATCTCATCGATGATATTGTGTCCGGGGTGTAGCTGAATACGGTGTCCAAATTTGAAAAAGATCCACCGAGAACTTTGGCTTTGGTGTGTCGGTATGGGGGCCCGGGTAGCTGAGGTGGAACCAAAATAGCTGAGGTGGAACCAAAATCGGTTCAGCGCTGCGCGCTGAGAGCACGTGTTGACATATCGACCAGGTTGTGTCCTGTACCGGGTCTACCTGAATATGCCCACCAAATTTGAAGCAGATCCATCGAGAACTTTGGCCGTGCATCGCGAACTCACACACAGACACACACACACACAGACACACAGACACAAGTCGTATATATATATATATATATATATATATATATACTAGAGGAATACCCGCTTCGCCGGGTAGCCGGCTTCGCCGGGATGAAATACTTAGAGCCGTACGCCGGCTTTGCCGGGTCCGAACAATGGACCCGCCAAGCTTAGGTCCCTCCCAGATTCGTGGAATGGGAACAGCACGAAAATGATTCAGTGGCCATAATGCCATTCCTGACCATATCGAGTCCCATCCTTGTCGACGAATGTAACCGTGTTAATCACCTTTGGAGGCGAATTCCACTCAAACAGGATTGAGCAATTTAGAGCTTATCTCTAAGCCCTTTTGATCTGTTATGGCTTCTCAAAGGAAGGCCAGTACATACAAATACAGAAAAGCCGCCAGACCACATCACAAACAGAACTGAACAATCCACAGGTGTTGCCCACATAGAGAGAGAGAGAGACACACACACACACACACAAACACAGAGAAGCCGTATATATAGAGAGATAGATGACAGTGTATTTTTCGCGTGGCTATAAATTGATTCGACCTTTGCACTTTTACAGTGAGGATAATTTACGGGTCCAATTTACGTTCTGGACACTGCGGTGACCTTCTAAAAATAGTAACAGAACGCCGGGAATATCCGAAGATACTATAGTGCACCAAACGAAGGAAGGGAGGTAAACGCTGAAAACCTGGAGAAGATAAGGAAGAGTTACTTGTAATGGTGAAATGAACACAAAAACCAAAATCGGTTCAGCGCTGCGCGCTGAGAGCACGTGTTGAAATATCTCATCGATGATATTGTGTCCGGGGTGTAGCTGAATACGGTGTCCAAATTTGAAAAAGATCCACCGAGAACTTTGGCGTTGTG
>NC_090257.1:31476734-31549234 GCF_037325665.1 Littorina saxatilis | reverse complement strand
GTTATCTCCGAGCATCGTCTATTCACTTTCAGATCAGTGTTCAAATGCAATACGCTTTGCGGCAGCTCTACCCGACATGGACGGATATCTGTTGGGGACCTTAGAACGTCCTATATGCACGTGCTTGTTCAGGCTGTGTGCAGACGAACACTGTCTGTGGCTGATTGTCTGTGATGGAGATTACAAATTGATTGAGCAACGGAAAGTTCTGTGTGTTTGTGTGTGTGTGTCAGTGTGTGTGCGTGCGTGTGTGTGTGTGTGTGTGTGTGTGTGTGTGTGTGCTTGAATGTGTGTGTACGTGTGTTTGTGTGTGTGAGGGGGGGGCTGGGCGGGGTAGACGATTGTTTGGTGCAGCGACGATGAAAACACACACACACACACACACACACACACACACACACACACACACACACACACACACACACACACACACACACATACACACACAAACACACACACACACATGCACGGACACTAAAGCACGGTTCGGTCCAGCACTAATTCTTACAAATATATAGTTTTTCACATCATAGGTATTTTTGCTTTCCCCCAATGTGGACATGTTTAATGGCCAAAGATAAGAAATAAAAGTCAACCTTGAAATACGTGTTCTACCTGTTACATTTGCAAAGCATACTCGTAGCAACCCGGCAGTGTACCCTTGAACTGCTTGAACATAAGAGATTTTTTTTTATTTGATCTGTTGCTTTTTAGGTCCAGCGGACCATGAAGGCCAAATCAGGACCCCAACATAAGAGATGTCAGCGACAACACAACGTACAGTTGTAAATATAAACAAGAAATTCCTTCGAGGTAGGAAAAACACCCCCGTTGGTCAAAGGGAAATAACCATTCTCACTGCCACCAACTGAGAAGGTTATTTCCCTTTGACCATTAAAATGTCACTCTATAAGTCCTTGTAGAATCTTAATCCACCAATAACTCCCTAACCGTGTGTTTGACTGGTCCCAATTTTTGTAAGGACCGTCTCAGGAATGTATAGAACCTGTTCACCAAGTTTGGTGACGATCGGTCCGTTCATTCTTGAGATCTATATGCGAACACAAACACACACCCAAACAAACAAACACATCGAGCGAAACCTATACACACCCCTATACCGGGGGTGTAAATAGGCCACTGCTTGATGCTCTTGTGCATAGTGCGCCTTATAGGAGAGACAAGAGAAGTTGGAAGACCCAGAATAATGACAACGTAAGATCGATTCGAGTTGTATGTTTAATTCATTAGTGTCAATGTTCTCTAAGACTAACTGATTTTAAAAATAAAATAATATAATTGTTGCAGTTTTAGGTTTGGAATAGGGGGCGGGAGACATTCATCTGGGTGAATCCAGAAAATAAGATACAATTAAGATAATATAAAGGGGATGTAAAAGGCACATAACATCCATTGTTAGAAACAGAAGCAAGAAAGGAGCGTCTTTTCATTAGTGACTAATTTTGCCTTGCAGAAGGTTGCTCAAAAAAGTGTCACCCTAGATGGGCCTGATCTTCATCTCGGTGAACTTCATGGAGTAGGTGTTAACTCCTACAAAGGTGTCCCAGTACATCCCGTCTTTGCTGGGAGCACTGCTGCTGGTCTTGTATTTACCGTTCAGGTTGGAAACATGGCAGAAATCGTACCACCAGGCGCCGTGGAAATACTGTGCACAGTTCATGCTGTTTGTGTCGTGGTCCCTGTCCCTGGTTGAGAAGTGCTGACCACGGTGTTGGGACAGGCTGTCCCCTGGGAATGGACAGTCATAGGGTGATCAGTGTGAGTGTGTGTGTGTGTGTGTGTGTGTGTGTGTGTGTGTGTGTGTGTGTGTGTGTGTGTGTGTGTGTGTGTGTGTGTGTGTGTGTGTGTGTGTATGTGTGAGAGAGAGACACACACACACACACACACACACACACACACACACACACACACACACACACACACACACACACTAGCAGAGGGACCTTGAGAAAGAAAGATATTTGGAGAGAGAGAGAGAGAGTGAAAGAGAGAGAGAGAGAGAGAGAGAGAGAGAGAGAGAGAGAGAGAGAGAGAGAGAGAATGAAAGAGACACAATCTGCATACTCTATCACATTACTCTGCCAAAGATCCGACAAACGTGACACTACACGGGCTATTTCCGGGGCGTGGCTTCTTGACATGAAAAGCGCTACAAAGAGAGTCTACCAACATGGGTGAAGCAGCAAAGCCGTCCAGGTGAAGGCCACCGGCCAGTTCCAATGCAGGCTTTTTGTGTGCTCCCAGTCCGATGCATCAAACAGGTATCGCGATTCTCTAGCCACCCTGGGATCCTTTTTCTGTCCGCTCCGTACTCACGTGCTGTGTGTCAGTGAAACCCTTCCGTTGTTCTCCGGGTGCTCTTGCGCTGAGAGTTTATACTCTGCTGTGCAGGAATTCCTTCGCGTCATCTTAATTGCCACACTGAAGTCTCTGCCGCGCGTGAAACATTTCCAAGAAAGGGTAACAATTTAAAAAACAGAACTGACTGAATAATCTTTGTATGTTATTTCCCTTCACTGTACTGATCCAAAATAGGGGGTTGGGCGTTTACTAGGTACTGTACCCCGTGCGCAGAATGTGACCAAAAGTAAGGTGTGGGCGTTTATTTAATACTGGGCGTATACAAGGTAGTTTACGGTACTATACCTCAATGTTGAACATGTATTTTGATACTTACCAGCATTTCCTCCAGTAAATTTGTCATACTGCAGTGCGAAGTTGTGGCCAACACCTTCAACAAAAAACCCGCTGTAGGTAGCATGGCCTTTAGACCCGTCCCACTTGCGCAGGTCCACACGCAGCTCACACTTCTGTGACGTGGTCAGGCTGTGCAGCTTGTCCAGCCCTGCATTGACAGACAAGAAATAAGACAACACATAGGATTTGATCATTAGAGATCTTTCTCCCCTACCTCAAACAACTAACACTCTTGCCTTTGTTCTTTCTAAACTTGACTACTGCAACTCTCTTCTCTCTGGCTGTCCTCTGTACCCCCTGCATAAACTACAAAAAGTCCAAAACTCGGCAGCACGCCTCATTCTCAAAGCACGAAAACGAGATCACGCAACACCACTTCTTCACACACTGCACTGGTTACCTATTCAAGCCCGCATTGACTACAAACTGTCTACCCTCTGCTTTAACTTCTTTTCTGGTTCGTCTCCTGCTTACTTCTCTGAACTCCTCACCGTCTATTCTCCAGCAAGACAACTCCGTGCCTCTTCTGACTGTCGCATCCTTACCATTCCACACACCAAAACCAAAACATACGGACAACGCACGTTTACTTTCTGCGCACCCACACAATGGAATTCTCTCCCCTTTCATATCCGCCACTCTCAGTCACCCCAAGCATTCAAACGAGCACTTAAAACGCACCTCTTCAGGAAATACAACCCCTGATTTTGTTTTCTCAGTCCATCAGTAGGCTACATGTAGTGTTATTTGTTGTTTTAGTGATTTTTTACCACCTATTTTATTCATGTTTTTATTACTTAGTTAGTGGAAGAATCTTTTGTAATGTATGTTTGAAGGTGTATGCTTTTAATTAAGCGTTGTTGACTATGAATGTAGATGTAAATGCTTGTATAACTGTGTTTTAATTTTAGTGTTATTTGTTGTTTTAGTGATTTTTCACTACCTATTTTATTCATGTTTTTATTATTTAGTTAGTGGAAGAATCTTTTGTAATGTATCTTTGATGGTGTATGCTTTTAATTAAGCGTTGTTGACTATGAATGTAGATGTAAATGCTTGTATAACTGTCGGGTGGTCTCCCATGACGGGTTGAAACCATGACTTGGGACCAAAATTGAATGGTCTTTGGTCTCGACAGGCAGGTGGTGTTTATGGACAGGTCATTTATATAGTAAAAGCCCTTGGGGATCCTTTGGGGTGGTCCGAAGTGGCAGGTGGTGTTTATGGACAGGTCATTTATATAGTAAAAACCCTTGGGGATCCTTTGGTGTGGTCCGAAGTGGCAGGTGGTCTTTATGGACAGGTCATTTACATAGTAAAAGCCCTTGGGGATCCTTTGGTGTGGTCCGAAGTGGCAGGTGATCTTTATGGACAGGTGGTCTCAAGGGCAGGTTGGACTGTAGCAGGTTTAGTTAGAGCGAACAATGTCTTGCTTAAAGTTGGAACTTGTCACGTCCAGGTTCGCGGAAACCCTATGGCTTTCTGTCATGCTTGAGGCATTTGTCCGTTTGAGAAAAAAAGCGCCAAGTTTCATTGACTTTAATGCAAGGAATCAAAACTGCACATTTTTTTACGAATGAATTTTGGTCTGACACCAAGCATGTCGAAGTTGCCCTAGACCAGGCTCACATGGAAGTATATTAGTCTCTGTGAGAGGGAGAATGCTTTCTATTGTTGGTACTTTACGTCAAGACATAGTGTTTATTTACGAAAGAAATATGTAAAAGATGGTATGTGGGTCCATTTTGACTCGTAAAATAAGCTTTTGCTTGAGTCCGTGTCCTGATTGCATACTGTCAATTGTTTCATGTCATGTATTTTGAATAAAAATGTGTTTAAACCTAAGGATTAGAACTTGACGAACCCAGCCAGAAGTTTCCTTCCATGTCGCCAAATCCGTTTCGGTAATCCGTCCAGTTCCGGAAAAAGTCAGTTGAAGCGTCAATCCGTCTCTGAAAAACCTGTGGATAGCAGCGCTTGTATAGTGACCTATGGCCAGTGTGTGTTACAGTACACATACTGACATATATACATACTGACACATACTGACATATACACATACTGACACATACACATGCTGACACATACACATACACATGCACACACACACACACACACACACACACACACATATGAACACACATACAAATGAACGCACACACACACACACACGTACATTCACACACACACACACACACACACACACACACACACACACACACACACACACACACGTACAATCCATCCTCCATTGTCGGTGGTCTGATCACAGTAGACAGTGATTGGTTCTCCTGAAACGTAGACTGTACGGATTCCGCTTCCTTTATCATAATTCAGCCAGTCCACGCAGCTATGTTTCTGCACTGCACTACAGGTACTGTAACAGGTTCGACCTAAAACAAATTGTTGACCACACAGACAAACAGAACGTCATTCAGTGGAACGAGATTGCCAAACGCACCGAAAGGCCAACGATTTAAAGTGTAGTACATATTGATAGAAAACAACACACAGAACGAACGGACAAAGTCGGGTCAAATGATATCAAAATATGTCGGCCTGAAATTTAAAGATCGACACTTGCAACAGGGAATCAGTCATCACCAAGATTAGGCCAAAAAAAAATATAGGTCTGTTTACGGTAACATAGGCCAAAAAAATAGGGTCGGTAGGTCGGGATTATTATTATTTTTTTTCCCCAAAAAACATATTTTTATGTTATTTTGCAAAAAAACCAAAGATTTTTTTTTTCCCCAAATGCCAAAATAAAATCTAGGGTCGCGCAAAAAAAATAGGGTCGGTCGGGTTACCGTAAACAGACTTTTTTTTTGTTGGCCTTACTGCAATCTGGCTAGCTGATACCCGAACACTGAGGCGAAGCATGCAGACATGGGTCCCTTTCTCCAAAAAGTGATTTTATTTAAGTTTGAGCACATTTTTAGGGTAAAATGTCATATCTTTATATTTTTGAATTCAAGATACAATTAGGAATACCATGCTCTCAGTTTTGAAAATGTCATTGAAACTTCCCTTTTATTTAAAACTTTACCATTTTAATGAACAAACTGATACGTTTTTTTGGGTTTAGTTTTACATCTGAAATGCAATCAAGTAGTCCGGACTGAGTCAAAGATTGTTTGACCAAAATGACAAAATTAATTATTTGATTAAAAAATAAGCTCTTTATGTTCAGTGCGGCCTCAACTTTTGCAAAAACAACAACCGGATATGACACGGAACACGTCAGCAGTGCGAGCATCCATTTGTAAAATTCCTTGAAGTGGATAATAGTAGTAACACTACAGTAAGGATAAAGGAGTAGGATATTTTAGTTAACCGGCGCTTTGATACAAGCGCCTGTGGTCCGTGCTTTCTTTTGATCATAACTCCGACGATTATTGAGCGATTTCTCTAGAATGAGCGCTTCTGGGGTGATAACGCGAGACAACTCCTGTGATCTTGCCGCGAAAGAAAGAAGGGGCATAACCTCACCAGAACCGACCATTGTCTGTAACAGTTTATACCGTATAAAATGCACGACTTACACACGAACTGTTACCAAACCGATATGCTATTTGGGACCAATGCAAGATTTTTTCCTTTCTCGTGTGATCTTGCCGCGAGGTGGCGCCAGTTACCAGCCAAAAGAAAGAGGGGGCATAACCTCACCAAAACCGCCCATTAGGAATCTGGATTTAGCACTAATACATCCCCATACACACCACATTAATTTGGGGTTAATCGTGCTATGAGCGAAAGAAAATACGCTTGAGTGCTAACTCGCATGGCACTCAGTCCCGTATTCGCGTAGCGATTGGCTATACAATTTTCTCCAGATATGCCACATTTCAGGCAAATCGGTCGATAAACACCGCGGTTATAAGCGGTCAAAGGTGTAACAGACGTACAAACAGAGGCCTTGTAACAATAAAGATTACTTTAAAAAAAAAAAATTAAGATAGATCTCTTATCATTTTATCCTATTTATAATGAACAAATGCCGCACAGCAACTCATGCGTGCGTCAATGAAATGATATGTCCAAATGTTACTACCCTATAGAAGATCATTATTACGTGTTTGCGCATGTTCTTTATATTTTTCTCACAATGTTGTCACTTTTAAACCTTTTAACAGGTGGTCCTGAATTTTATCTTTTTTTAACGAAACTAAAATTGAATTAAAATCCATGTTTTTAATGGTCCTTCCCCTAGGAAGTCAACGGATACAAAGGAAAAATTATTAATATTCCCCTTACAAGGATCTTAACGTACATTTCTTATTGCCCAACCCCCCTCCCTTATTCATGGAGAGCGGGGCCGGGGTCCTATCACGGTCGGGCTTGCTTGGTCTTGCCCTTTTCTTTCCCTCCTTTTTACATTTAGTCAAGTTTTGACTAAATGTTTTAACGTAGAGGGGGGAATCAAGGCGAGGGTCGTGGTGTATGTGTGTGTGTGTGTGTGTGTGTGTGTGTGTGTGTGTGTGTGTGTGTGTGTGTGTGTGTGTGTGTGTGTAGAGCGATTCAGACTAAACTACTGGACCGATCTTTATGAAATTTGACATGAGAGTTCCTGGGTATGATATCCCCAGGTGTTTTTTTTCATTTTTTGGATTAATGTCTTTGATGACGTCATATCCGGCTTTTCGTGAAAGTTGAGGCGGCACTGTCACGTCCTTATTTTTCAACCAAATTAGTTGAAATTTTGGTCAAGTAATGTTCGACGAAGCCCGGACTTCGGTATTGCATTTCAGCTTGGTGGCTCAAAAATTTATTAATGACTTTGATCATTTTTTAATCAAATTGATTTAAATTTTGGCCAAGCAATCTTCGACGAAGGCCGGACTTCCGTATTGCATTTCAGTTTGGTGGCTTAAAAATTAATTAATGACTTTGGTCATTAAAAATCTGAAAATTGTAAAAAAAAATATTTTTTTTATAAAAGGATCCCAATTTACGTTCATCTTCTTCTTCATCATTTTCTGATTCCAAAACCATATAAATATGCTATATTTGGATTAAAAACAAGCTCTGAAAATTAAAAATATAAAAATTATGATCAAAATTAAATTTCCGAAATCGTTTTAAAAACTATTTCATCTTATTCCTTGTTGGTGCCTGATTCCAAAAACATATAGATATGATATGTTTGGATTAAAAACACGCTCAGAAGGTTAAAACGAAGAGAGGAACAGTAAGGGTGATCTGCCCCTGGCTACCAGCGAGCAGCGAGATTTTGAGCTCTCCCTTTTTTCATCCAAAAGTTCTTCCTTCGTTCCTATATGATGGACATTCCAGGACTACCAGTTGCCTTAGAGTCAGTTCTGCAGACTCTGGCCATGGGACGTGCACGGCAAGGGGAAAACAACGACACTCGTCTTGAGATGGGACAGTGACTCAGCATCCGCCATTGGGAAACCCGAACCAGTCACTTTTGCACGCTACCGACGCAAGTCACCGTATGGAAAGCCGTTTGGCTCATAACTATTACAGCTGTAATTTAAAATAAATACAGCTGTATTTAATCATAAATACAGCTGTATTTAAAAATAATTACACCTGTATTTAAAAATATATACAGCTGTATTTATTATTAAATACAGGTGTAATTATTTTTAAATACAGCTGCATTTAAAAATAAATACAGCTGTATTTAAAAATAATTACACCTGTATTTAATAGTAAATACAGCTGTATTTAAAAATAAATACACCTGTAATTATTTTTAGATACAGGTGTAATTATTTTTAAATACAGCTGTATTTATTTTTAAATGCAGCTGCATTTAATAAATGCAGCTGGAACAAATTAGAACTTGAATCGGAAAATGTACGACATGCAAAGCGACAATCTCGTGGAGATACTACTTCCGGTTTGCGCCATGCACCTTCCAACAGCCCACCATTGCGTCAATTTGTTGCAGTCTGGTAATGAGCCAGAAGAAGTTTTAAGAAGGTAAGCAACGTTTTGTTTGCTTGTTCATTTGTGACTTAATGGAAGAAACAATGCGTGATCTTTGAAACACGGGTACCGGGTCCCGGTTTGATAACCACTGGCAGTGGCAATCAAAGATGGCGTGTGAAAGCAACTTTCTGTGTTTTGGAGTTCATTAAATGTTGGGATGAATATGTCAGGTTTGAGGATGCACATTTCTGTAGGTTCATCTCGGTATTCCACCCCCTCGGCTTTCTGTTGTAAATATTAAGCTGAGCACGGTGATCGAATGTGGAAGCTACGTTTGGTCAAAGGTCACAGAAGATTTGCGTCGTGCAGCGAAGGAAAGAATCGCGATCTTGTTTCCGAATCGGTACCTCTTTGTTTTTCATTAGACCTGTCATTCTGCTTGCTCGGCTTTGTTAGATGTTTGCATATCGTGTTGCTATTTTCTTTGCTTTTATTATTGTTTCTTACTTGTGCTTCGTTTATCGATACAACGCAAGTAATAAAAGTGTTTGGCAATTTTCAGGGAAAATGGAATGCTACAAGTACAACGCATGGTGTATTCCAGGATATCTGATCAAGAGTTGGATGCGTTGGTGGAACCAATTACTGCTTCCAACAAGCTTACTGGGTCCTTAATGATACAAGCTCGTCTGAAAGGACAGAGGACAGTACTTCAGGTAACTCTTCTGTGCTGAATATTAGAATAGTAAAGCTTCAAAAAGGAATTTTAAACTGTTGAAAAACAACTGAGAAATGGACCAATGTTTCACAGTCACAGATTCTGATTTTAAAGTTAAGTAATACCGTTTTTATATTTAGTCAAGTTTTGACTAAATATTTTAACGTAGAGGGGGGAATCGAGACGAGGGTCGTGGTGTATGTGTGTGTGTGTGTGTCTGTCTGTCTGTCTGTCTGTGTGTGTGTTTCGATCCATCATACAACGCCGCAGCTATGGAGGTCAATGCGTTGCTTCGGCAGGGCACTGTGGACTCCCCTAGAGTTGTATTTTGGGACCATGATTTTATGTTTTCCGCTGGAAAACAGTTTACGTTACCTGAATTTGCAGCGTCATTTCCTGGGTGATGGTGTGCATCTAGCAAACGTATATTCCCAAGCTTGGGACCTGTTGGCGTAACATATCAAGATCAAGAAGATCAAGCAACGTCAGGACAGGCCAGGTTGTACAAGTCCCTTCGTCAGGCGATAAACACAGTCGGTTTTTGTGTGATTAAATAATGTTGTAGCCGGGTCAGGTTGCATTGTGCGTTTTGACTGATCAGCTTACAAAGCACGGGTATAGGAACAGGGAATCTTCAAATTGTTTACATTTTCTTTCTTGTTTGATGCGGGTGGGTGGCATTATAAATCGACGGCTCTAAATGGGGTCAACCAGATCGGTAGATGGGAAGTAACTCGAGTTTATGACAGGCTCGTTGTGGATGATGTCCCTTGTCTAAAAACCAGTTCAAGGTGGAATGGTTCTTCGATCAACACGATTGTTGAGTGTTCTGTCAAATCAAGATATCGTGACATGTTTCAACAGTATGTTTCTGTGTTGGTGGATAGTATGGATCAGTGTTTTTCCAGAGTACTTGGAAATAATTTTCAGGTGAGATTCTGATGAACATGTTGGTGTTACGATGCCTTTTCATGTGAGCGTTTGTCAATTCAGAGAATCAGAATATTTGTTCCTGTGGAGGTACTGAGCGAGTTTTGGCGAGGAACTGGGTTGAGCTACGGTAGGGTCACTGCGCATGTCTGGTTTTGTTCTTCGCGGAAACGCTGTTGGGTTGTGTCCAGTCGCGTCCCTTGCAACAAGATGGCGACAAGCGCGTTACGGATTTACTGTTGTGGAGAGTTGATGGACGACGATGATGAACAAGCAGTACTGTTTTATTGTTGATGTGAATGTAATGCCAAAACATCGAATCATCGATTCGAACGTCAATGAAGAAGTGAGCGTGAAAATCGAGCGCAAAACAGCCGGGTAAAAGTTCAGGGCGCTAAAGTACATTTGAGCCGAAATCGCACCCAAACTCCTGTTGACCTCATTTCTTCCCAAAATAAACATCACTGCTAAAATAAAATGCATTAAAACCAAGACAGTATCCAACCCAGTATCCTTAATTTTTGAAAGGCTAAGTGATTTACAACAAATGTCTTCTCACAATCCGTAACTTTGTCAAAAAATATTTGCAGAAGTTTCTCACCTCGCCTTGGCAGCCATCTTGGAACTGGAGAGACCCTACGCAGGAAGCAAGGTTGAACGTTGGTTAACCGGTGACGTCACTCCAGTCGTACCGGACCGAGTTTTTGCGACCTCCGGTTCGACTAGAGTCACCATAGTTGACGCCAAAACTCGCTCACTGTATGTCAATAGCCTTGACCCACAAGTCAGCAGCGAATGTGATAAACGGGTTATCTCCCCTGAAAAGCGAAGCAAGCTTCGAAGATGGCGACGATGGAAAAGAGAAGAACTGTGAGCGAACTGCAAAGGTGTGTGTGTGTGTGTGTGTGTGTGTGATGTGTGTCAGTGTGTGTGTATATGCGCGTGCTGTGTGTGATGTGTGTCAGTGTGTGTGTATGCGCGTGCTGTGTGTGTGTGTGGCTGTGCTTGCGTGAGCTTGTGTGTGTGTGTGTGTGTTTGAGAGAGAGAGAGAGAGCGATAGTGAGAGTAGGGTATGGTTGTTGGTGAAAGTTGAGTTGGACGCTGGGGTTGGGTGGGTGTGTGTGTCAGAGAGGGTTGTGTGTGTGTGTGGGGGGGGGGGGTGGACTGCGTGTGTGTGTTTATTTGTGTGTGTGAGGGTTGTGTGTGTGTGTGTGTGTGGGGGGGGTTGACTGCGTGTGTGGGTTTATTTGTGTGTGTCTGTGTGTCTGTGTGTCTGTCTGTGTGTGTGTGTGGGACTGCGTGTGTGTGTTTATTTGTGTGTGGTGTGTGTGTGCCTTTCGCCTTGTATTGAGGAAATTAAACTGCGTTTGCGTATTATGTGTGTGTTTGCAAGCGTGCGTGTATGTTAGGCATATCTCAGTAGGTGTGTGTATGTGCGCGTACGTGCAATGTGTGTGCGTGCGCGCGTGTGTTTGTGTATGCATGTGTGTGTGTGTGTGTGTGTGTGTGTGTGTGTGTGTGTGTGTATGTGTGTGTGTGTGTGTGTAATAGAAACTATCAAGAACAAAACAAAACTGAACAAACGAAATGTTTTCCCCCCAACTCTGATTATTGCTTGTTTCGGAGACGACTGTGATTTTGACTTTTTGAGTAAGCCTACACGAACACACAAGCTCAATACAGCCGGCAACAAGTTCGCCGGTCGGGGCAGTGAAATACTATTTCAAATAGATCTATTTCACTAAGAATGTCAATGGATATAGGGCAACATACTTATTTTTTAAATCAGTGATTGATTAGATCGTCATATTTTTGTGACACTGAGACCAAACCATCAAAAAATTAGCAATAGGCCTTGAATCAAAGTCGTGCGAGATCTGACCTTGCTGCAAATGTACGTGTACGACTTGATTGTGTTGACGTTCAACTGGTAAGCTGGGCGATTGCAGGCTTTTATCCAGCGAAGGCAGCGATCTAGATGGTACAGATGCTTTCCCGGTTTCACAAATGGAATGAATTTCACGCCAACACAGCGTTCAGGATACCTATCATCCGTTTTACATTGTCCCCAAGCACAGCGCTTGTTAGGCGGCATTTGTGTGTGTTTGCTTCCTAAAACAAGGGAAGTAACTCCCAGAGCCTCGATATGTGGATATGGTTAATTACCTCGGGTGTTTGTCATTTCAGTGAATCAGGAAATATTGGTTCCTGTGGAAGTACTGTTTTGTCAATCACCTGTTATTTTGCCTAGGAGATTCCAAATTTATTTTGGTTGTGGTACTGTGGGCTAGGTAATATTTCATGTGTTGTTTGACTTTGCAGAGAATCGGGAAATGTTTTTCCTGTGGAGGTACTGTTGTCACTTGTGTTGGCTGGTGCCTCACAGATTACAAACACTATTTTGGTTAAAGTACATGTACCGTGGGCTAGGTAATATTTCATGGTGGGGCTGATTTTTCAGAGAATCAGAAAACATGGTTCGCTGTTGTTCTTTTTGTCAAATTAAGCTATAGGGCCTCAGAGATTCCAACATTAGTTAGTATGTGGATTTGTTAGCCAGGTATTATGTTGGTGTGTGACAGTTCAGAGAACCATGATGTAATTTCCTGTTGGTGTTCTGTTTGTCATAAATGTATTGAGCCTCAGAGATTCCAAACTCGTTTGGTGGGGGTACTGGGTGCCAGGATTTGAGTTTGACACAGAAAACACAATTGGTTTGAAGTACTTTGGGCCAGATTTTAATCAATTTCTTTGGTTTGTATTTCAGACTCCCAAAATCTGGTGACAACTTCAGAAGTATGGGATATTAAACACCTTTTACAGGCTGAACAGTGAAGGAGTTGTTAACTCCTGCAAGGAGCAGCAGACAAGTTCAAGGCTTATGTGTAATTCTCAGTAATCTGACAAATAAGTCTGTGTTCACATATCCTGTTTTTTATGCACAGGAATATGCCTCCCAGGAGGGCAGCGTCAAGGCGGGTAGCCGAAGTGACCCGAGCCGCTGCAGGTCGGCCGAGGGCCAGCAACCAGACAGCCTCGCAGCGACAACCCGGTGGGTTTGAGTCAGCCACAGCAGGAGGGGAAGAAAGCGCCACTGCTTTGGCCGCGGTATTGGCAGAACTACGCAGGCTGGGGGAGCGGCAAGAGACCTGCCAAGTTGCCATTGTCTCGCTCCAGAAAGACAACCAACGTCTGCAAGAAGCTGTTTCGGGTGATCGTGAGGCCATCGCCTCAACATCGGGATCGATGACAACCGGTACCAGCAATTCTACCCTGTCTGGCTCGGTTGCCAACCTGGTCAACACAATCACAGGTGAGGCGGCCACCCAATTGGTGCCTGTTGTTTTGTTCGTCGAGGATAAAGTTAAACGCAGGATCTGGGGCCCGGGGCGTCAATCCACAATGACAACTGAAAAGTTTCAAATGGAAGCGTGTCAATGTTAATTGTAATTCAATCTGACAATGATCTCTTTCCTGCGTTCATGCGGTTGCAAACAGACCAGAATTGGTTCTGTTCTGTTCACATAGTACTTTGAGTTCACTTACATGCAAGGGTGATGCACAGTATTCCTATGGAGAGAACTTCATCTTTAAGTGTACTTCGATTAACTGAAGATATTCAATTGTTTACTTCAATGTGGGAGGTGTGCAATGTGTAAATACACATCAACTCAGTCAGTAAGATTTATGTGCAGGTGTATGATGCAGAGCTGTCAGCCCCTATGAAGCTTCATGTGTACCAATCTTGAATTTATAGTGTAGCAAATGGTGTTTATCTTTAAGTATTGCATCATCTTATAATCCACTGCACCTACATGTTTATATGTCAAGACACAAATGTTGCAATAACTGTGTTCAGACAAGAAAACAGCAGCAGGAACAAATGAACATTGTAGAGTGTCTGTATAACGAAGTAGCATTTTCTGTTTTACAAGTAGCATGCTACATCGAAAGCGTAATAGTCTGCAGCTCTAATTGGGCCACTAATGTGGCATGGTGCTTTTGGATTCCACAAGTTATTTTGCATGTTGTTTTTAAGGCAAATATGTCAGAAGCTCCTAAAGAACTTTAGTGGGTAAGCCTGTGACATTGTTGTCCACATAGAGAATACTATATGGTTTCCTATGAAATACCAGTTTTACACAAGTTGTGCTTTTAAATATTAAACTGCGAACAATATTTCAAAACACTAGTGTAAAACTGGTATCAAACAGGAAGCCATGTAGTATTCTGTTTATCCTACATACAGGGTTCGTACAGGTCATGGAAAGTCATGGAATTTGATTTTTAATTTTCCAGGCCTGGAAAGTCATGGAATTTCAATTCAAGTCATGGAATTTCAATTCAAGTCATGGAATTTAACATAAATAAGAAAGAAAAAAAATTAACCTTTAGCACGCCAGCTTTCTTTCGAGTTGTTTCTTGACAACAAAAAGTATGCGGAATTGGAACGAATTACCAAGGAAGATCTTCGCAATGAACTGTGTATCGCGGTGAAAAAAATGACAGTTCGTCAAGTCACAGTGCTAGTGACGGTTATGAAACGGAATTTACGAAAGTGCAGATGGATACAAACAGTGGCTGGTCCAGTTTAGTGAAATGACAGGACCAGCAAACATTACCGATAATCTGACTGCGTAGCAAATGCTTGACTTGCTTGTCAAAGAGACACTGCGTAGAAACTGACTCAAATTCAGTGCAAAGCAAGCCAGTGTCAAAACTGGCAGTGACAAGATGCAAAAAGTTTGCGTGTTCGGAAATGGCGACCTGTGGATCTAGTCATGGAAAATGTTATTGAGGCTCATGGAAAAGTCATGGAATTTTGTTTCTAAAAACCAGTGGGGACCCTGTACATACTGTTGCATGTTCATTGCTGTAAATGTCCCTTTGTCGAAGCGCCCAGATTGAAGAAGCTTAAAAATTGAACCTGGATCTCTCCGAATGCCTCGTGTAATCTTTTATGTCAAAGCAAGGAAATGTCACTGGTGTGGTGTTTACGTTCTTAAAATTCTTCCGAGTGTTCAAAGAAGGACGCTTGTTTCGGTATTGGAGGCAGTGAAAAATCAGGTCCTTGTCAGACAAGACCTCTTTACACATGCAATGTAGAGTGAATGGTATTGTTATGACATGAGTGGTATGTCACGTTAGTGTAATAAGTTGTATTCTTACACGCTCCACAAAGGCACAGAGTACGGGGAGCCATCCAGCGGGTTGATCCTGGTGGAGTAGCTGTCAGAGCTTTGGCGTTGAGGCCCACGAGACGTCGTCTGTACCAAGTATCAGGACCAAACGCTCTCTGGCATCTAGACGGATACCACAAGTTGATATCGTGAGTACAGCTACAAATACATACACTGGGCACAAAAAAATCCTTTTTCAAAATTTGGTGAATGTTGAGTGTGTCCGGTGGTGGGGAGGATGTTGGGGGTTGTGCCAGTTTGAACATGGAATTTGAGTGGATTGATACAGGTGGCATAAGGAATTCTCTTAAACATTATTTTATGACGCTGGAATCTTTCTTTTAAGACCTACATAACCCTGAGATAATAAGGTCTTATAATGGGGGTAAACTTACAGAGGTTATGAGCAGAATATCTTAGAGAACAGCATACCTGCCAATTGCTACGATTTTGGCGCAGCATGCTCCGATTTTGCAGGAATTGCTACGCTGCTACTCTAAGCCCTGAGCTGCTACGCTAAAAAAAAAAAAAAAATGACAAGCGTGCAAAATGTTCACTTATTGCTTGACAATCAACAATCAACAATGAACATTGCATAACTAGTCGAGTACCGATGGCTGGGAACCACTCCGTTATGACTCGATATTGTCCACGTGACTTGCTTAGCAAATCGTGAATTTTATTGCAAGCATTCGCATTTCCGGTGACTCTATGCGCCAATTGTGAATTTGATTAGAATATGCAATGCACTTGTTAAGTTGTAAGCTGTGCACAGTGACGGTGTTAGAAGTGGAAACTGGAGGGAGACAGGATAAAAACGGGGAAACGTAAGGGTGGTGAAGATTATGGTGCAAGTTCCACGCCGATGCGGGCAAATCATTTTCAACGATTTTTGCCGAAGAATTCGACAGACTTTGCGTGTATAGGTAATAATACCTGCTATTCCGACTTGGTTGTGTGACAGACGTTTTCTTCCACACGAGATTACGTTGATTGTCTAAATCTACTTTTTGACGGAAGTGACCGAACAACTGTGAATGACGTCTCGTTATATGGGAATGACGTCACAGTCATCGTCACAGTCTGTATCTTTTGAAGCATCTCATTCTTCATGACGTCTTTCTGTGTCTGCATCCGCAAAATGTTTGTTCATTCCGGAATCTTTGTCATCTATGTTCAGAACTCTGTCCTTATAGTGTCAGACAAACAGGCCTCCTGAGCGAACCACTTTCCAAGGGAAGTTAAATTCGCGTATGGAAACAGTACTGTCGTCTGGGGTGCCGTTTTCAGTATTCTGAGCGTTGAAGAATCTGTAAAGAGAAGAAACGATAACAGCAGGAGAAATAAAAGTCGTGTGTGCATTTTATGTTTTTTTGGAGTGACGATTTTGAGTTTGAATCCGTTCTTGCCATGCTCCTAAAGCGTGTAACATACAATCTTGCATACGTTTGCTTTAGTAGTGGCAAAGAAGGAAAGCGTGTGACATTGAACTATGTTTAGACGGTTGTAATGTCGTAGAGCTCTCAGAATCTTACAAACGTTTTTGATGGCATTTTAAATGCGGGCTTGCGATTCAAATTTAAGATTATGCGAGTGCTACGCTTATAAACACCAATTGCAACTCTGACATTGGGTGAAAGTTCCAAAATGCTACTCTTTGGGCTTCACAGGGGTTGGCAGCTATGAAACAGGGTCTTGAAAATGTCTTGTTTGGGATCGTAAAAGGAAGGGCGTCTTCTAAGGGGTAGGTGGGTAACGAAGGTGAGTCGTGTGCAAGTATTTTCTTTTCTTTTCTTTTTATTTTGTCATTTTCTGGATATGTAATGAAAGACTGGTCCATTGATGATTTCCCCACGGAATACAAAACATATTCTGGTTATACCTTACCATTTCTACTGGGTGGTTATTTAAATTTGGTTGCTTGGTGTTTTTTTTAACAATAAACACCCCTTCAAGTTAACAGAGAAATAAGCAGAGGGGGGAATACTTTTCGGTGAATACCAAGCTACCTAGTCCTAACAAATAACCACCCAGCAACCAGTCTGAATCCTCGATAGCTCATAGGTTGAGAAACCACACTGTGTGGTCACTGCTTGGTGACTGAAAAGTTCTGAATGCTCAAATATTCGAAAGAGGAAAGAGCTCATACATACTGCATTTACACTATATTCATTTCAGGTTTCAACACACAGAATCCAATATAAGATCCATAAGTTTGGTTGTTTTCTAAATCAAAATCTACGTTGTACCAGACACAAGGTCTCAAGGCAAGTAACTCTCATATTTTGTGTAGAAAATAGAGTTGTTCCCATTTTGCATTTGTACAAATAAAAAGACAGTAATCTGTAGGTCAATTATATTTCACTTCATAAATAGAACTTTTTTTCCCGAGATACTTAAACATGAAAAGAACGCAAAAATATTTGCCTTATCGTCTTAGCAGAACAACTATGTACTTTATTTTATTCGAAATTAAATTAACTGCTATAAAGAGTTTGCAGAATTGCGCAATTTTCACAGAACTCTTCAACCATGGATTAATCACATGCTTGTGCAGGTAGACTGGCTGAGTGAATAATACTTGATCAAAATAATTATGTGTGCTGTGGGCAGGCTGTCTGTCTGTCCAAGGACAAAAAATGTAACGTTGAGCTGTTATCTCAGAAGTTTATACAGCTAGACCTCTGAAACTTTGCACACTTTTAGGGTTTGATGATTTCACGAAGTGACCCCAGTTTCGTTGACCCTCATCAAATTTTGGGGTCACAGCGGGGTCATGTTCGTTTAATAAAAACTTAACGTTGATGTTATCTCAGATGTGTTTTTAGCTAGAGCTTTAATAGTACGCACACTTCTAGGTTTTGATAATCTACCAACTTGACATAAGATTGTGGGCGGGGATGTAGCTCAGTCGGTAGCGCGCTAGATTTGTATCCAGTTGCCTGCTGTCAGCGTGAGTTCGTCCCCACGTTCGGCGGGAGATTTATTTCTCGGAGTCAACTTTGTGTGCAGACTCTCCTCGGTGTCCGAACACCCCCGTGTGTACACACAAGCACAAGACCAAGTGCGCACGAAAAAGATCCTGTAATCCATGTCAGAGTTCGGTGGGTTATAGAAACAAGAAAATACCCAGCATGCTTCCTCCGAAAGCGGCGTATGGCTGCCTAAATGGTGGGGTAAAAACGGTCATACACGTAAAATTCCACTCGTGCAAACCACGAGTGCACGTGGGAGTTTCAGCCCACGAACGCATAAGAAGAAGAAGACGACATAAGGTTGATTGACCTTCGTCACAGCCCACTTCGTCAACATCACGGGCCAAAGAATCTAGACACAGCCATCGTCGAACGCTGAAGAAGAAGAAGATTGACCTTCGTCAAGTTTTGGGGTCACAGGGGGTCATGTTCGAATCAAAATATCTTAACATTGATGTTATCTCAGGTGTTTTTGAAGCTTGAGCTTTGAAACTTTGAACACTTGAAGGATTTGATCATCTACCTACGTGACCCTAGTTTGGTTGATCCCTGTCACATTTTGGGGTCACAGTGGGGTCAAGTTTGTAAAAGCTTTACATTGCGGTTTTCTCAGTTATTTTTATTAAATTTCACTGAATTGTATGTGTTATTAACCAGCAGACATTACCAAAATTTTGCTTATTTTAATCAAATTTTAGAGTCCCAGCAGTTAGTGGAATCCTCCTTTTAAGACCTACAAGACCCTTAAGGCTTATGGACATGACGAAGAAAAGTCATATAAAGCAATTGCTTTTCTTGATTTATTTCTTTGCAAAATTGAAGAAAGGTGGATTAAATGGGTTACACACCTTTTCTCAATGATATATATTAAAAATAATGGTCTTGATTCTCGGTCATGAAAAAGCACTTTGACCATTACTTTTTAATATTTACTGAGCATGTTACCTGTACTTATTTCCCAATAACTCTTTAATCAGAATTTGTGTGGTGAAATCACATATGGAAACGGATCTCTGTTTGTTATATTGCAGGTGGAAAATGGTGATTCATGGGGCAATCGATGGCTTTAGCCGGGCCACTACCTTCCTCCATGCCACCGAAACAACAGGTCAGAGACCGTTCGGGATCTGTTTTTGGGTGGAACCCAACGCTTTGGACTCCCGTCAAGAGTCCGCATGGACCATGGTGGCGAGAATCTGGATGTCGTCGCCCTCATGAATGAACACAGGGGAGAAGGGAGAGGCAGTGCGATGCAAGGCCGCAGTGACCATAACCAAAGGATCGAGCGTCTCTGGCTCGACGTCTGGAAAGATGTGGTGAACCCTTACCATGACCTGTTTACTGCAATGGGAACACCACAGGCAGAAGGTGGTCTGGGGATACTGAACATGGACAATCCCATTCACTTGTGGGCCCTCCACTATGTTTTTCTGCCCAGGCTGAACCGGTCCCTACAGTGGATTGTGGAACAGAAGAACCACCAACCCCTGAGGACAGAGCGCAACAGAACTCCCCTGCAGCTCTTCTTCAGGGGGATGCTGGAGAGACGAGCCAGCACATCCACAGCAGTACAGGACTTCTGGAAAGGGAGAAGCCTTCAATCGATAATCGAGGACCATCCTTTGCCAGACAGTCGTTAGGATGTGCCTGCCACGGCTTGCCCCCTCTCTGAGGAACAGCTCGTGCAACTAACGGAGCGCATTGACCCTCGGAGTGGGCCACCCACCGATCAACATGGTCAGATGTTGTTCTCCAGTTCGTTGCCAACATGCTCGAGTAAAAAAAAAGTTAGCTTGTGGACACCCCAAACCTGAAGTGTATAGCAGACCTGTGAACCCATACGATTTTGCCATATTTTGTACGCTTGATTGTCCAGACTACAAGCAGATTGGTCAGTGGAATCACAAGAAAAATTCATTGTCTACTTTTATTTACAAGCGCATTCCAAAGCCGATCCAGTGTTTTGACACATGATTACTGCTTTTGTCAATGAAAGAAGCATTCGTTTTAAATTGTAAACTTATTAGGCTACTTGCCCTATCCGCTCCAGCCACGTAATCGTGCAATAAATCTGCAATATCTTGCATGGCGTTGGGAGGTGTGCCTCAATTTGCGGGTTTGCTTTGAGACCTCAGAGTAAGGATGTGTCTGGGTGCAGACACTTCGCCTTCAAAAAAGTTAATTTGCACTGAGCAGCATTGGGCTGCAACAATGAAAGCCTCAAAAACAATCATAAAGTTTGTTCAAAGTACCAAGCATGGTAGAAGGTATAAGCAACTGTTTTTTTCAAATTGGTTTAAATCTGCGCTCTAATTCTAAACCAATCTTTGTAAAGTGGAAAGTCATTCAAATAAAGCGAAATTATGTCCGCTGTGTATTTTATTATTTTTAAACACAGGTACTGCACCACGAAAACAATATTGCTAAAAAAAATAAAAAAAATATGTACACTTTGTGAAAGAAAGTTGTAAAGAAAGTTTTACACAATGATTTGCCATTAGGTTACCTGTTTAATTGCACCAAACAGACATGGGATTCTTCCGTAAAATTACGGAATTCCGTAAATTTTTAGGCTCCAGGGATCATTCTTGAGATTCGTGCAAATCCGCTGAGAAAATGTTGGGGTATATGTAGGTAAAGACCCAAGTTTTTCGGACGGTCCGCTGATCGCGACGCTCCATTCCATACTATTCTTGAACGGTTGGTTCCTAAAACGGTCAGACTGTTGCTGGTCGATCCGTATGGGAACGCGCTCTGTGTCTTTGTCTCCTACAGTCACCGTTTCAACGTAGCTATCGGGGATTCAGTATAAGCTAAAGCATACCGTATGAGAATGATTCGGCGCCATTTTTACATCGCTTCGAGCCACTTGCCAAAATGATGAGGAAGCTAAAGCGAGACGAAACCGTTCTATCCCGGGAAATTGACCAGCAGAAGTACAAGAAAAATCTCTGGAGATTCGACTGGCTCGATGAAGTTGTATCATTGAGCTGGAAATACGAGAAAGGCCAGAAGACACAAGACGTGAAACTGAAAGTTGGCGATGCTTTTGCTAAAATCAACTTGCCGGGAAAAGCTTAGTGCACTTTGTGCAACGATGTTAATGTTATCAACTACGGTTCCAATGGAAAGACTGCCCTCAAAAGCCACTTGAAAAGCAACAAGCACCTGACTATCCTGAAAACCCAGTCGTGTAATCAGTCACTGGGGTCGTTTGGCACCGACAAGGTAAGAACATTGAAACCACACCGTCACACACCACCACCCCCCCCCCCCCCCCCCCCCCCTCCCTCTCTCTCTCTCTCTCTCTCTCTCTCTCTCTCTCTCTCTCTCTCTCTCTCTCTCTCTCTCTCTCTCTCTCTCTCTCTCTTTCTCCTCCTTATTTTGAGTCTTAGCGTAAAATTAATTTGAGAAACATGGGAAGGAAGAGAAAGGGAGGGGGGGGGGCTATGATTAAGCTGAAATATGCATTTCAGGGCCATTTTTGTGTGTCTAAAATACTAAAAACCTTCAGCTTCTGGGGGCTTTGCCCCCAGATCCCGACCAGGGGCGTTGCCCCTGGACCCTACTGCGGCCCCCAGACCCCCACTTTAATTATCACTTTTTCTGAATCCCATGTCTGACCAAATTTCTTTTGATGTATCTATAGTATAGATTTATAAGGTTGAAAATTGCTGAAAGTTTTTAAAACAGACTATTGTTTTTGAAAAAGACCTTAGTGTATTTTTAGGTTTATTGATGCTAGATATATTTATATATATATATCCCATGACCTCCCTTCTTTGTCTCTGTTACTTCAGTATGGGTATATATGTTGTATTTTTATAGCTCAATAAATACATCATGGACTCCAAAAAATATATGATAGTGCAGATTCCGATTTGGGCAAAGGACTACTTTCCTCCCGACCTTTGACCTCGCGCCGAACAATGTGACACATTTGTATGAAGTTCTAAAATCGTATTGCACGGCCCAGAAAACCATATCAGTTGCACGCAAAAATGAATCTCAGAACTGATCTGATGTATGAGATGCAATAAGCAAAAGTTTCTTTCATTATGAAAGCAATGCAGGTCGAAAAAAACGAACATTCAACTTACAAGATAACCAGATGCTAGCGAACCAAAACAAAAACACGAGTACCCTCCCCTTGCATCGTTAGCAGACGACTTTTGAGAACTTCTGTCGGTAGTGTGTTTTGGTGTGCGCCTTCAGCTATCAAACATCGGCTGTTTCACGTGTTTTGCGAGCAAGTCTACTCTTTTGCCTGGCTCTGCAGTAAGTCCACATATTTTTCCGTAATCCAGTCATATTCCTTCAAAATGCAATCAATCGGCGGTGACAGACGTGTCGGTCGCGTTTTCCTCACACGGGCCATACCAGTTTAAGTTCATCCATGCAAACACACTCGCAAAACAGTTTATCACGTAGATACATTTCAAATAGGGAGCAAATGGTTAAATCTAAACCTACATATTTGTTCCCTAAAATTTGCTTCTCTGTCAATAAGCCTAATTACACACGTTCGAGAAAAACAACGTGGAATCAATTCTGAATCGAGTAAGCCAAATGGGTCCCAAACCCGTTTCGCCCGTTCTGCCGACCTGAAACGCAAAACAAAAGAATTGTGCGCTTCAACTAAATTAATTTCTATTCGACTTCATTACTTTCTTGCAACTTACGAACCTTTACTTAAAGCTTTTAAATGGTCTGAAAGTAGTGTTACCGCGTACTTATCGATGCACTCATTCGTTTTATTTTTTCAGCGACGGTCACTTAGTTTAAGGTTGCAAAAGGGCTAAGTCTCGCTGGCAACAGTTTTACCCTGCACAGATCGCAACAGTGCCGCTAGTAGTCTACACTTTGTGTTTGATGGTAGAATGGGATATACAGATTACAACACTCGTGGTTTTTTATATGGCTTGTATTTCAGTCAAGACCCAGCGGGAATATCAATCGAGAGCCACTCGCCAGAGGCTCGTGTCTCCCGATGATATTCATCCGCTGGGTCTTGACTGAAATACAAGCCATATAAAAAACCACTCGTGTTGTAACCTATACATATATATGGCTTACCCAATCCAACGTATAAAGGAACTCATTGTTATTCAGCCATTAAAGACATTTTCCGAATTACAATGGTTTAATAGCCAACTTGCACAATACCCCTTTTGAACAGCTCTCTGGTGCGAAAGATAAGGAAGGTTCACTTCCCTACGGGCAAACGTTTTGCTCTCACAAGCACTGGTGTTCTCTGGCTTGTGTAAAAAAACCAAAATAAAATCTCAATCGCCTTACTTTTGTATACAGGACATGCTTGGGTACTTTGAACGAACTAAAGGATTATTCTTGCGGCTATTATTGCCGCAGCCAATAAACCTTTAACGACTTTGTGTGTGTCGGTGTGTGAATGCTCTGATTTGTTTTGCTATTGTGTATTGCCGTGAGCTCTGGCGAGAAGGGGTGATTAATTTATGTTCATTATTATTATGTCTCACTGTGTTTTCACAGCTGTACAGAACAGTGAAAGGGATACTCGTTCAAACTTTGGTATGATGCCATGAGCGCCATAGTTTAACTAGAGTCAAATCAGTTATTTTTCTTTTTATATTCAATGGTGCCTCATTCACCCATATTCATCAGAACATAAGCTTTTTGCAACGTTCATTGAAGGTCAAGGTCCCTTTAAGTTACCTATCAAACCTCATAGTGGTGTTTATTGTTTATGGTTAGTGTTTTCCCCATGAGCAATTTTTTTATTAGTGCTTTTGTGAACACGAAACAATTAACAAGTGGCTCTATCCCATCTTCCCCCCCCCCCCCCTTCCACGTGGCGATATAACCTTCGTGGTTGAAAACACCAAATAAAGAAAGTGTTTTAAACATTTTCAGTTCTCCATTTAGTTTGGTGAAGTAGTGTAGAGCATTTTTTGAACATCAATAATCATGTATGAATTTATTGCATGTTTGTTGCTAGAATATTAATCATTCTTCTGCTGAAGAACTTTGTGCCTGATGAAAGTAAACATTGTGGTCAGTCGCATAGGTACCCCCCGCGGGTTTGGGGGAAGAATTTACCCGATGCTCCCCAGCATGTCGTAAGAGGCGACTAACTGATTCTGTTTCTCCTTTTACCCTTGTTAAGTGTTTCTTGTATAGAATATAGTCAATTTTTGAGTCACTTGAGAAAAAGTGACTCTATGTAATCGGTCAGTGTTAGTCTGTCCGGCCGGCCGTCCGTCCGTAGACACCACCTTAACGTTGGACTTTTCTCGGAAACTATCAAAGCGATCGGGCTCATATTTTGTTTAGTCGTGACCTCCAATGACCTCTACACTTTAACGATGGTTTCGTTGACCTTTGACCTTTTTCACGGTCACAGGTCAGCGTCAAAGGAAAAATTAGACATTTTATATCTTTGACAAAGTTCATCGGATGTGATTGAAACTTTGTAGGATTATTCTTTACATCAAAGTATTTACATCTGTAGCCTTTTACGAACGTTATCAGAAAAACAAGGGAGATAACTAGCCTTTTCTGTTCGGCAACACACAACTTAACGTTGGGCTTTTCTCGGAAACTATAAAAGTGACCGGGCTCAAATTTTATGTGAACGTGACTCATTGTGTTGTGAATAGCAATTTCTTCCTGTCCATCTGATGCCTCATATAATATTCAGAACTGCGAAAGTGACTCGATCGAGCGTTTGCTCTTCTTGTTGTAAAGATTTTAGTCAAGCAGTATGTAAGAAATGTTATGTCCTTTGTACTGGAAACTTGCATTCTCCCAGTAAGGTAATATATTGTACTACGTTGCAAGCCCCTGGAGCAAATTTTTGATTAAGTGCTTTTGTGAACAAGAAACAATTGACAAGTGGCTCTATCCCATCTCCCCCCTTCCCCCGTCGCGATATAACCTTCGTGGTTGAAAACAATGTTAAACACCAAATAAAGAAAGAATAGGCACCCCCTAAAATCAAAGGTGAGTTTTAGATACTAAAATGTGCCAACAATTTTAACAGCACACCCGAGTCCCCTTTTTACTTTAGTTGCAAGATCAGTACATGTTCTATCACGGAATTTTGTTTTGTTTTTGTAATTATGTGTATTTAGAGATTTTTCAAACCAAACTATTAATCTTTGAGCTCAGATGTCCTACTTTTTGACGTATTGGTATGTTTATTCAAGGTAAGCTAGACGAATCATTTGTATCAGGAAACTAAAATAAATGAAATTCTGATTTTATGTGAAAAATTGAATCAGTATCACAACAATTTCAAAAATTATTCATATTATGTGCTGGTTAATGACTATTAAATTTGCAAGCCAAAGCTCTGTTTGCATTCTGAATTTTGCATGTAAATGTCCCATTTCAAAGATCACCTATATATTTAGGTGTGTGTGTAGTCTTTTTAAGAACATCAATTATATACATTTATTGGATCTTGATTGCTTGAATGTGTATGACACATAATTCTTGTGTATGAATAAATGTGTATGACAAGTTTGAATATTGGATAATACAAATTGTTTGTATGGATTTTGATTCCTGTATGGTGAGGCAATGAACATGTGCGAGTGAGATGTCTATGATGGACAGCAAAATGTAGTTATGGATTCATGGCTGCTAGTCTCATTTCCAGTCATATTAAAAAAAACAAGTTGTTTTTACAAAAACACAAAACATAACTCAAGTTGTCTGCCACAAATACAATTAATTTTAATCAAACAAGTTTCATGCAGAAAATCCACTTTAAATAAGGAAAATCATCACAAAATGGAATGCATACTTTATGTTTATCACATCACAAGACACACTGGTAATACTTGGCAGGTGAGAGTTAACCCATCACACAATGGAATGAATATTTTTATCACATCATTAGACTGGTATTACTTGGCAGTTGAGAGTTAACCTATCACAAAATGGAATGAATACTTAATTTTTATCCCATCATAAGACTGGTAATACTTGGCAGTTGCGAGTTCATCCATCACAAAGTGGAATGAATACTTTAATTTTATCACATCATAAAGAATACATCGGTTCTACTTGGCAGGTGACAGCTGAACAGTTAGCAAAACAGTCACTATTTAATACTGGTTACAGAGACGAGGAATTGAGGCTGAAATTTATAAACTAAACAAGAAAGCTGAAATTGTGTGAGCCGTTTGTTCGTTCATGGGCTGAAACTCCCACGGCTTTTACGTGTATGACCGTTTTTACCCCGCCATTTAGGCAGCCATACGCCGCTTTCGGAGGAAGCATGCTGGGTATTTTCGTGTTTCTATAACCCACCGAACTCTGACATGGATTACAGGATCTTTTTTGTGCGCACTTGGTCTTGTGCTTGCGTGTACACACGGGGGTGTTCGGACACCGAGGAGAGTCTGCACACAAAGTTGACTGTGAGCAATAATAAATCTCTCGCCGAACGTGGGGACGAACTCGCGCTGACAGCGGCCAACAGGACTGAGCTACATCCCCGCCCTTGTGTGAGCAGTGACCTTCACTACAGAGGAGTGTAAAACTATAAAAGGAAAAGCAGTAGACAACGCCAGTTTTGGTTAATTTGGTAAAACATAAAAACAGACTATCGTTACACAGGGCACGAATATCACATTATCATAACTGTTACAAACGCTTTTGAGTTTATTAATTTGTATACCATTATGAGACAGTATAATAAAGTTGTTAGCGTGCAATTGATTTGTTTGTATCCGGTTTATGGTGTATATTGCCAAGTTTTGTATGGGACACTGTAACGCTAGTCCGAGTGCTTTTGATATTTTGCTGGCAACGTGTTATTCGTGTAGTAGGGGGGTTGAACCATTTATTCTGTACATTAGGTAACTGATACCTGATATGATGTGAAGTGCTTAGTTTACTTGATCAATAGTCGAGAGAAATACAATGCTTTACATGTTTTCCATGGACAGCGTTACACGGAACACGAAAAGCAGGCAACATCATGACAAACAGTGGTGCAAAAAAACAAATAAAAACAGAACACACTCTTGAAACACAACGGCAATTTAAATAATGCAAAACACAAACATCAAATCTTCGAAAGTCTCTCTCTTGCATTTAATAGCAAGTAAGAAATGATGTACGGTACAGGCACCCAAAATAAAGCTTATTTTACTGAGAGAAAAAACCCACACACACCTTGTCTTAATAATTTTAAGATTTCAAAGTTCAACGTTAAACACACCCCCCCCCCCCCCCTGCAAAAAGCAAAGAAAACAATCAAAACAAAAACAAGGTATGTAAAGGAGTATAGGAAACCGGTTAAATCAGGGTCATGTTTTTTTTTTCCTTTGCAGCATGACCTCAAATAATTCAGTTTGAATACATTTGTGAATTCTCTTCAAAATTGCAGAACAAACATTTTTTCGCAGGGTGTGTACAGAAAGAAACACCAACACCTACGGCTACCAAGCAAAAATAATGCGAAACACAAACATCAAATCTTCGAAAGTCTCTCTCTTGCATTTAATAGCAAGTAAGAAATGATGTACGGTACAGGCACCTAAAATAAAGCTTATTTTACGGAGAGAAAAAAACCACACACACCTTGTCTTAATAATTTTAAGATTTCAAAGTTCAACGTTAACCTCCACCCCCCCCCTCCAGGGTGTGTACAGATAGAAACACCAACAGCTACGGCTACCAAGCAGAAACTAAACGCACCATTGAAGGAAAGTTTTTACAATAAATAAAATCCACCCCCTTCAAGAACAGCCTGGGACAGCTTCTGCCTCAGTTCTTGACGTGTCGGGCAGACACCTGCATTCTGAGGGCACAAGTTGACACTCTGGGGAGTGGCTTTTCGGGTGTGTCCACAAACACCACGGTCAGAGGACTCTGGTACCCTCCTGGTACTGTGGACCGGCTCCCAGACATGAAAAACACGAAATCTGAGATGGTGGTTTCTCCGCACTTTCCATCTGAAACAAGACAAAAAAGAAATTCTGAAATAAAGGAAACATCATCCCGCTTTCTTAATAAGCATACAAGTACCAGGACTCAAAAGAGAGGGAATTATTGCATGCTTGTGTTCATTTGTAGAAGCGTAGAAATGTTAAGCATGCTTTGCGACACAGAATGAAATGCTATTTTGAAAGCGTAACTTTTCTTGAGACTTTTTTTGAGCTGCTTGACGTTCAGTTTGATATGTGAAGGCAAACGAGATTCATTTTCCCAAATCTTTGGAGCTTTCAGGGGTAAAACCATGTGTTTATCATTTGCTGCTTTACATACAAGTTATTCTCCTGGGCCTTTTCCCATTTTGTGACATGTATTTTCAGTCCTTAAAACATGTATTAAATGGCAACTTGAATGTATACTCTCCCAAAAAAGAAACTTGACACAGGTAAACATTGATGTTTTTCAAATATATAATATATGTTAGAGGAAAGCACCAAAATTCAGTTTGAAGTTTGTCGGTTACATTGTTGCTAACAACTAACCCATAAAAAGAACATAATTGAACCAAGACTTTACTGGGTGGTCGCCCTTTTATTGAATTGCAAAAATTCTCGTCTGCACAAAAATCATGTGCATGGAGAGTATCGAGAGTATACATATTTTCTTTAGTAATACTTTTTTTTGTGGTAATACTCCAGGTTGTTAATGATGCAGACTTGCAACAAAACAACATAGAATATATATATATATATTATTTTCTTGGTAGTGTTAGCAGTATTCAAATTCATGTCACAACTTCCGGTTTCCATGTTATGAAGGTGCTTTACTTTAAAACCTTTGTATTTTTACTGAACACTAAGACAAACAAAATGTGCAAGTATTTGTTATTCTATCTCTGCAGGCCAAGGATATTTATGAAACTAGTATTTGTGAATGAAATTAATTTGTACAGCTTAAATGTCTCAAGTTAAATTTAATAAAAAGTCTACTTTATAACATGGTTTTCCCTGGTACACAGCTCTGGAGATTAAAGCTGTGGTCTATTTATGACTTTCCTGGGCTACGAGGTTGAAAAATAGGGATACAATCATGAACAGAATTCTGTACAGCAAACGCTACCCGAAACCCCACCTATACGGCGTGTATGACCTTGAGAGCTTCAGTCAACGCTTGAATTTTTCAGGGATAACAGCCGGTTTGCTCTCTCAAGACTGATCATATTTTATCTTCAAGAGAGATCAAGGGGAAAAAATAAACGCCCCGGCGAAGATTCGAACTCTCGACTTCGTGTCTCATGTCCTAACCACTAGGCTACTGCGCCAATTGAGAAAATGAAGGAAAAACATTGATATGAATTCATGTTATGTTATTCTTGAAGCAGCATGATTTATATCTCTATCCGCCCATTGTTCAGAAGTTTGTTTGTTTGTTTGTTTGTTTGCTTAACGCCCAGCCGACCACGAAGGGCCATAATCAGGGCGGAGCTGCTTTGACATATAACGTGCGCCACACACAAGACAGAAGTCGCAGCACAGGCTTCATGTCTCACCCAGTCACATTATTCTGACACCGGACCAACCAGTCCTAGCATTAACCCCATAATGCCAGACGCCAGGCGGAGCAACCACTAGATTGCCAATTTTAAAGTCTTAGGTATGACCCGGCCGGGGTTCGAACCCACGACCTCCCGATCACGGGGCGGACGCCTTACCACTAGGCCAACCGTGCCGGTTGTTCAGAAGTGAATACATGTATAACTATTTCTTAGATGTCTGGTTTCAACTGGCTTTGGAGAGATTCAATTACTGTTCTTGTCATTTTCTTGCATGTTGTAAATAGAGATATCGCAGCTATTTGCATGGCGCGAATGTCGTGTAGCATGACGGTGTAAACATGTACTGCGATTCTGTAAAACATGTTTGCAAATAAAGGCAAATTTTAATGTCAATTTTTACGTTTTTGCAACGCATAAATGATAATTCAAGCGTAGAATGATATAAAATTATCAATTTTTTTATCTTTGACAATACTGGTGAAGTGGCCTAGCGGTTAAGACATCGGCCCCGACATTTCGAGGCCCCGATGCCTTGAGTTCGAATCCCTGCCAAGTCGTTTATTTTTTCTGCTCGATCCTTCTTGACAACAAATATGCTCAGCTCTGCGAGAGCAAACCGGATGTTACCACTGCAAAATTCAAGCGTTGACTGAAGCTCTCAAGGTCATACACGCCGTATAGGTGGGGTTTCGGGTAGTGTTTGCTGTACAGAAATCTGTACATGATTTTGTCCCTATTTTTCAACCTCGTAGCCCCGGAAAGTCATAAATAGACCACAGCTTTAACCCATATCAATCAAGGTTTGTTATGAGCCAAACGGCTTTCCATATGAGATTATATACGTACCACTGCCGCCGCCACCAAATAATCATAATATACACTTTACAACGGATTACACACACACACACACACAGATAACAAGGTAATCTTGAACTTTAGCGTGACGAAAATGCACCGAAAATGGTGTACGTTGTCAACCATGGGACATCATCTACACGAAAGAGTTGTCTCCCTTGTCTGGTCACACGGATAATTCCTTCTTTGATGGGTCAAATGCATTCGTACAGTTCATCATCGGAGTTCATTCCGTAACTTCAAAGGGATCTAAAATGACTTGTTATGATTACAAGTACAGGTTCTACAAATTTGGAGACTTAAATGCCTCTGAATTAAGAGCTATGAATTTAACACGCTAAAGTTCAAGATTACCGATAACACGATATAGCAGCTAGTCTCTCGCACCGAATTCCAATATTTTGCATCTTTGGTCAAAAACGCGTACAGGCCTCCCTTCAAGTTCAACTTCTGGATGTGGATGCCCCACTGACTCGGTGTAGATCGTCACAAGAACCGAATTCGTCTGATAAAACAATTAACTTACCCTGCTGTGCGAGCCTGGGCAACAGCGTTAATTAAAACTGCACTCGCAAACAGTGTTTTTCATGTGGATTCCCAGTCCAAGTTTTTAAGTCGCTTAACCACGTGACTAATAACTGATTAATACAGGTGTATTTATTATTAAATACAGGTGTATTTAATTTTAAATACAGGTGTATTTATTTTTAAATACAGGTGTAATTATTTTTAAATACAGGTGTATTTATTTTTAAATACAGGTGTATTTATTTTTAAATACAGGTGTATTTATTTTTAAATACAGGTGTATTTATTTTTAAATACAGGTGTATTTATCATTAATTACACCTGTATTTTATAATAAATACACCTGTATTTAATAATAAATGCACCTGTATTTAAAAATAAATACACCTGTATTTAATAATAATTACACCTGTATTTAAAAATAAATACACCTGTAATTTATAATAAATACACCTGTATTTAATAAAAAATACACCTGTAATTAATAAAAAAAATACACCTGTAATTAATAATGATACTTATTGTATACGTTTAAGAAATAAATACAGCTGTATTTATCATTAAATACAGGTGTATTTATTTTAAATTACAGCTGTAATAGTTATGAGCCAAACGGCTTTCCATATCACCGAGCGAACTCAGGCGAGACACGCAGCGTGCGGCGACAAGACAACATCAGGTCAAAGGTCAGTCACACGACGTAAACATAAACAGTGACAGCATTACAAGTGTGGAACAAAACGCTGAGTCCGGTGTTGTTGACAATGTGTTTGAGACCCCACCCAGTCAGACGGCACAGCGCCCTGATTACAACAACACCGACAATTACACGCAGGAACCGCCTGATTCTGCAATGGATCAAGACCCTGACACAGATAAAACGTTGTGTGACACCAGCGACACGGATTCAGAGAACGACGAGTTCCTTCAGTATTGGGAAGATCGGCGCGATACTGTAACCCATTATTTGTCTTCACTCAAGCCTAAGGAAAGAGAGGCAGTCTTAGAGTGTGCCGTGACACCTGTTGTGAGAAAAGTTGTCCTTGATCATCGCTATGGACACCACTGTCTGTATGCATTGACTGACCGGATGGTGTTTCAGTATGGACTGAGAGAAGGTGTTGTGGACAACTGGTTTTATTTTACTGAAGAAACTGAAGACACTGATCTACAATACAGCATTATCCTTAGCTGTCTCAGACGATGGTGCGATGTTGACCCGCTTAGGTACGCCGATCAGATAGAAAGAATGAAACAACACATCGAGGCGTGTTGCCATGTCATGCTTGACTGCAGTGGCACACAGTGATGGTGAGCCGACCACGCCAACATAACACGCCTGACGCTGCTGACGGACACGGACTTCACGGACTTCACGTTCCACCAGGAACACTCTTCTTCGTTGACCCAGATCTACACTATTCGCTTTGTTGAACTTTCCCCAACTGTGCCTTCGTGAAATATATATCGAGAAAAAACTCTGTTGACAAACAATCGAAAAATCAACAATAACATGGCATACCATGCTATACGACTAACGATACACATGTTATCGTTGTCCTGTCGCGTTTCGTTCTTTTTCATTTTCTTTTCTTTTTTTCCTTTTGCTTTTTTTTCTCTTGTCGAAAAGGTTGTAAGCTGAAAGAATTATTAAAAAAAAAAAAAAAAAAAAAAAAAAAAAAAGAGAGGTACAGTAAAGCGTGCTATGAAGCACAGCGCAACCACTACCGCGCCAAACAGGCTCGTCACTTTCACTGCCTTTTGCACTAGCGGCGGACTACGTTCAGTTTCATTCTGTGAGTTCCACAGCTTGACTAAATGTAGTAATTTCGCCTCAAGCGACTTGTTTCTTGTTTTAGCGTATCATCAACTCATGTCCCTAAAAGGAAAATTTCCTGTGAGGACGTTAAGGACCCCCTAGATTCATAAAGATTACTCTCAGTGCTTTTTAAACTCACATTTTTTTAGTTGCAAGCTCTGCAGTGTCTGGTTGCAAGCTCTGCAGTTGGCTTGCACCGGCTTCCCCTGGCTGGTCTCACGGAGCGACAACTTGATGTCATCGTCGGCCACGTCAAGTCGGGCTGGAGCGCTCAGCGAGGATGCAGTGTGCAGAACTTAAACAATGCGTAATGCATGCAGTTATTTAGAATGCGGGGTGCTTACAGAGATTTGCATTGAAATGACAAACTGGCGACTAAATTGTGAAAAAAGGGAAACTGGATTACACGGGTTCACGATGGCTCAGAGGTAAGATAAACCACGCAAAAATAAATTCTTTGAAAATTGCTCGCTCTTTACGGAGGGCACCTAGAATGTTCTCAAGCGGTGAGTGTTTAAATGAAATGGTGTTTGTTCTGTGTGTAAAAGCCTGACACACATGGTTTACATGGACAGTGATGGTTTACGGGAGGCTTACTGTGCCTTTAACGTGCAGAGAATATCATATCACAAGCAGGAGCTGAGGTAGCTCCTGACAATGTGCTTTGCTGGGCTGTGACGACAATATTCAGCTCAGAACATGATAGAAACCCGTCCTTGTAAAAGGCACGTGATTACATCGAGAGTATCGTATTTCCCATACTTATGAGCATATCATGTAAAACGTCATTCGCAGAACTCCTAAACGCCGAGGGTTGTCTTGTAGACCTAAGTATTACACAGGTTTTTTTTTTTAACATGAAGCAACGGTCAAATGTCGCATGCTTTTCTTGCTTCTGTTAAAAGTGGAAACGTAGCATTAGAACATAACCTTTTTTGTTGCTGCAAAATAAACACTTCTAAAAGATATCGTCTGAATATGCAATGGTGAGTGTGTGTGTGTGTGTGTGTGTGTGTGTGTGTGTGTGTGTGTGTGTGTGTGTGTGTGTGTCACTGTGTGTTTGTCAATAGAAACAAATCGGAACATGAAACCCACTGGATCTGCCTCAAATGATGACATTTTATACCACACGCATTCAAGCAAATTCAACAACAACAACAACAACACCTTCACCACCACCACCACCACCAACAACACAAACACAAACAACATCAAACACAAGAGCCACACCAACAACAACCACCTCCATCAACACCACTACCACAACAACAACAATCATTGTGGAAAATTGACACGACAATATGTATTAAGGTATCAACCAAAAAAACATGACGACCTATAACGTATACCATAAGCATAATACGTAAATTGACTGTCAAAACAGCACTTGCATACATGTAGCTTAACAGCTATGATAAGATAAGATAAGAATACTGTAATGTCCATGTTCATTGTTCATACATGGAAACTTGTCTTTTGGCAACACACCCCATTAGTCTTAACACAAAGACAACTATCAAAAGCATAAACGAACATAGATTCACTTCTAAGATTAACTTTTACATAAGCATATACATAACACCCACACTTACCTGACAAAAGCAGCAAGGCCACAACGCCACGTTCAATGAGTGCTGTCATCGTGTTAGAGTTGAACAATGCGGCAGTGAACATTGCTTATAAGACGGGAATACATGTTGCCTTAGTCACTCTTGCAGCTGAAACCGTTGTTGTAGCCAAAGCACGCACGGTTCTGTGCTGATGGAAGATGACCAAGTCCTTACAGACAAACCATCTGAAAAGTTATTTAAGTGAAGATGTCGATCGATCCTTTTAGACAATTAAGGCACACATGGATCTTTGTATATTTGGAAGACAATATATTCACTCCTGCATGTGTTTATGTATTTATTTACTTATGAATTTTTTTAATTTTTTATTATGAATGTATATATTTATTTATGTATCTATTTATGTATTATTTATGTATGTGCACTATTTAAAAAAAAACATACACGTAAAAACATTATTGTGAGAAAGAGTTAATTTGTGATTAGCTTTTCTGAGACAAATAACGCCTTTAATCGCGTGTCCTTACATTTTTAGCTAGTGCTGAATTGCATTTTATCCTCCGAATTGATACTCAATCTCAAATTGGAACGAACGAAAAACAAAAGAACGATCTTTATTACTCAAGGATGTAAATTTAAGGCTAACGCCCTTGCAACAAAACAAATATATATATATGTTACAGTAAATTCTCAAAACTAGGAAATTTGCGAAATCCCTGAAAATTTCAGTAAAATTGTGAATTTCCTGTTTCACTCGGGGATTTCACGAATGTTGGATGCTCGCAGTGATCAGATCAAACGGTGTCGAGCAGATGCTTTTTCTGGTCAAATGTCTCAAGCACAGCGAATGGTGAAGAGAAGTCGGGTGGACCTGAAAGCCGGAGAAGTTGGTGATAATGTCGCTGTGCCCGTGCCTCTAGTGGATCGTGGCAGAGGAGATCCAAGAAATATACTTGGTGTGATTTTACACAGGGACGTGGAAACAGACATCTACACGATTGCGGTTAAGGCTGGTATCTTACATGGCGGATATTCTCGAAACCAGTTTGATTTATGTCCGCAGAGATTGCTAACCGAAGAAGATGTCTCTCTTGACAAGGCTGTGTCGTTGCGGTTAGCCGTGATAGAACAGTCAGCATCAGGCGGGCAAGGCTTTGTGAAATGCAGCTGTGCAGGGTCGACAAAATGTCAAACAAATCGATGCAAGTTCTACAAAGCCAAAGTACTGTGCAACTCAAGATGTCACAGCAGCCAATCCTGCACCAATAAATAAGACGCACCATGAAGAAATTTGTAAGCGTCTTTTCATTGCCATAATTATGTCTTGGTTTGAACACGGTTTTAGTCAATTAAACATGAGACAATAATAAAACGAGAAATAATAGGGCCATGAACTCAAGCGAATGCTTATATTACGTGCCATATGTCTGTGCTGTACATGCCCGGCTTGTTTTGTTTTTATCTTGTATCATAATGGACTGTTCTACCACGGCTGGTCGCAAATGACAGTATAGGAGAGAGATGTGAGTGTCACAATGTACCTTTTAATGTACTCGTTCAGATTTTATGTCAACAATTTTATGAAATAATTACAGTTTAAGAGAGAGAGATGAGTGTCATAATGTACCTTTTAATTTTACTCGTTCAGATTTTATGTTAAACATTTTAGGAAACATGACAGTATAAGAGAGAGAGAGAGAGAGAGAGAGAGAGAGAGAGAGAGAGAGAGAGAGAGAGAGAGAGAGAGAGAGAGAGAGAGAGAGAGAGAGAGAGAGAGAGAGAAAAAAAATATGAGTGTATAACTTGCATTAATATAAGGAAATCAGAATCATTAAATGGTTCACAAGCAACCAACAAAGCACTTGTTTCTCTTCAAATGTGTTTCAGTAAATTTGCGAATTTCCTGCCCCTTGAAAACAGGAAATTTGCAAATTTCCTAGAAATTTTAGGAAATTCGTGAAATCCTCGAGTGAAACAGGAAATTCACAAATTTACTGGAATTTTCAGGGATTTCGCAAATTTCCTGGTTTTGAGAATTTACTGTAACATATATAGGCTATATATATCCCATGACCTCCCTTCTTTGTCTCTGTAAATGTACTCTAGGTATATTCCTTGTATTTCCATTGATCTCTTGTTACATCTATGGTGTAACTATTGCACTCTTATAACACATAAAATAGTGGATAAATAAGGGTGCACGAAATACATCATAGCTGGCTCTACTTTCTGTCGTCATTGACATTCCAAAGTG
This sequence comes from Littorina saxatilis, assembly GCF_037325665.1. Lineage (NCBI taxonomy): Eukaryota > Metazoa > Mollusca > Gastropoda > Littorinimorpha > Littorinidae > Littorina > Littorina saxatilis. The sequence continues at coordinate 31,512,300 of NC_090257.1, read as the reverse complement.
CACATGTACCTGGATGTGCAACGGGTTACCACGCTTTTGAGAACTTGCGCGAGAGTCGTTCAGTGCGTCATAGATTTCATGACGTCTGTCGACCATCGCGTCATATTATGGGGACGTAATCTGTTATTCGCTGTTCTCTTTCTTTCTTGTGATCAACATGACAAGCCGTATGTGTTTGAGTGTGTGTGCTCGTGCTCTCAACTAAAACAGAAGTCAAACTAGCAATCGTTAAAACCCAGTCAGTCCGACCAGCACTGCTATGTTCGGGCTATGCTCACGTGAAGTTACAGCGTGCCCGGTACACACGCCCTTATCGGTACATCATCGACTACGATTGTTCTCTGGACAAGCTGTTTAATGCATTTTGCGAGTATTTCTAGCTCTTCTGCGGTGCAGTAGGCCCTATAGACGATGAAGGTGTCCAAGATCTCAGGAGATGCGTGTGTAACCACTAGGTATTCAGTCAAATCCGTGTAAGAGGCTTTCAATTGACGGGGACAACCAAGCCACCATTATGCACCGATTTGACATAGATAAACAGACGTGCCTTTAGAATAAGGTATGTCCAGAGGTGCCTCATCTGAACACACAACTAAAGCTTGATGTTTCCGTCACACTTTGTCTTTTAGATCTTGATGGGATATAGAGGTTACAACACGAGTGATTTTTTATATGGCTTGTATTTCAGTCAAGACCCAGCGGGAATATCAAAGGGACTCACTAGGCTCGTAAGTCCCTTGATATTCATCCGCTGGGTCTTGACTGAAATACAAGCCATATAAAAAACCACTCGTGTTGTAACCTCTATATATACGACGTAAAACTCGATACAACAAGAAAATAACAATTGCAAACAAACACGAACCAAAGTGAAAAATGTCAATGCTAATTCTGCAATATTACCTATTCAGATATAGACATAAAAGAAAAAGAAAAAAAATGGCATGTCAATATTAAGCAAGGAAAAAAACAGCCAAATAATAATAATAATAATAATATGGGAGATTTATAGAGCGCTTGACGTTCTCTAAGCGCTTTACAATGAAAAAACATACATATATATATATATATATTCACATACAAAGCAAAGCGAAAAAGCATGTGCGAACGGTCGTTAATGTAAGATCAGAAAAAGGATTTCATTATATCAGAAGCTCATTATGGTTAAATCGTAACCTAATTAAATGTGAGCTTGAAAAAAAAAGTGTTCTCTCATTTTCTGAGTCAAACAGACAGACAGACAGACAGACAGCCAAAAACAGAAAGAGGGGGAAAGGATGCACACCACGTTAAATAATAAGTGTGTAAGAACAGTCAAGATACTCACGTAACAGACGAAGAAAGACAAAACTGAGATACAAGACACTGGAAATGGCCACGCAGCAGAGAGCGCGATGTTCACACAATATACTGGAATAGGCTGGAGTACACACCTGAGGCCATATTTCAAAGTGGTTAGGCAGTTTTAAAGGTTTGTTTTTATGTTGGTTCAGTGTTTTGTTTATCAGGAAAAAACAAAATGAATAGAGCTTGTCGCGCAAAATTTTGAGATAACGACTGAAGTTTGAGCATAGGTATGAGATTTTTTTACGCAAACCCTACTGAAGAATTTGTGATATTGTATTGTGAATATGTTAACAAAAAAACAATCGGATGATCACAAACTGAGGAAGAGAAATAGGGAAGCAAAATAGAAAATCAAACAGAGTGATTTTACAGGTGAATTTGGAATAAAACCCTTATGTATCCATTTTTGAAGCCCAATTTGGTTTAAACAAGTTTATTCAGTAAATTTCATTGGTACTATTACCGCATACATGAAATAAGGAACATGGAGCACAACAAGCTAAGCTTATGAGCGTACTCTTAAAAGCAAATGAAATTTGGCGGACGATTTTAATATAACAAATTTGAAATAATGTCAAAATAATAATGGTAAATTATGGTAGACAAACATGTAACAATAGAAGGAAAAAAAACCAACAAAAAACAACAAACAAAAACACAATGCTAAACTAACAACAGTACTCACACGCGCTCGCACACTCACTCGCACACACACGCATACAATGACTTCCACATGGTTGAAAATAGAATACTACCAGAACAAGGAAATGTAAACAGTACTGCACATGGTGGATGAGATAAATGCATTCATTATTCAAAACGTTTGCTTAATAAGATAAACCTGAATAACTGGTCAAATATCAATGCATTTTCGCTGTCTGACTTGTCTCTATTGCCATACAGAAAATCATCAGCGGTTAGCAAATCATAGTTGGGCAGTGTTGACAAGGTGACTTCACGTATTTGAAGAGATAAGGGGCAATGAAAAATATAGTGCTCCGCATTTTCAACAGGATAACCACAAGTGCATGACGGGTCGGGAATTAAATGTCTGTCAAATAGATCACTATTTAGATTGCTGATCCTCAATCTCAGTCTGCAATGGATAATTTCTGATTTTCGATCAGATGTGTATCTATACGAGGGAACAACAGAATCATCAGAACTAATACGTTTTTTTAAATAACCCAATAGAATCAAGTTGTTTTACAGTTTCTGGAAGCTCATTCCACAGGGAAGTCGAAGACAGAAAAAATGACTTTTTATACAATTCAGTTCGAGAGTGGTCTTCGTCTATGGTAAGGGTTCACAGAAGCAACGAGAGGAGGCAGACGTTCTAGTAAGTATGGTGGCACGCGTGCATTAACTAATTTGAAATACAAAATCAATTTGTGTCTTTTTCGCCTCTCCTTCAGTGTTGTAAATCCTGATTCATCGTACAATTTTTGGTGACTCGTGCCACGAACTGCACCTATAATGGTTCTTATGGCATCAAGATGCAAGTTTTCTAATAAAGTAGCTAATCTGTCAGAACAGTTATCCCAAATGACGTCAGAAAAATCAAAATGGGGAATAATAAAAGATTTATACATAAGTTCAAGTGCCTTTCGGCTAAGGCGATACTTATAGGACCGAAAACATGAGAGAAGAACACGTACTTTAGATATAATTGACTGAACATGTGATTCCCATTTGCAGTCGCTCTGAATCAGTACACCAAGATGTTTGTGAACGTGGTTTTCTCTCAGAACTGTTCCATCAAATACAAGAGGAAGGGTTTCAGGCATTCTATTTCCAGAAAAGGTCATCAAATCTGTTTTTAAATTATTGAAATTAACTTTCCATTTTTCCGCCCAGTGTGCAATTTTGGCTAAGTCTGCATTTAAGATCTGTGTCCGCGTGTTTGCATCATTTAGAGATAAATACAAACTGGTATCATCAGCAAAAAGTTTAATGACAGATTCGATATTAATGACAATATCGTTAATGTACACAAGGAACAACAATGGCCCCAGAACAGAACCTTGGGGAACACCTGAACAAACACGTCCGTATGTCGATTTCCTGCCTTGGATAACAACGGCTTGTAACCTGCCTGTCAAATAATCTTCAAACCATTTTAATAAAACACCTCTTATGCCTATAGCATATAATTTATGCAACAAACCCTTGTGCCACACTCTGTCGAAGGCTTTTGATATATCACAGAAAACAGCCTGAGTCGTCAACTGCTTATCTAAGGATTGGCAAAAATCGTCATACATACTCAACAACTGAAAACTAGTTGAATCACCAGGAATAAACCCTGACTGAGAAACCGTTAATAAATCATTCTCTGTGAGATATCGAAAAACATGGGCTTGAACACATTTTTCCAATACTTTTCCAATGCAACTGAGTAATGAGATCGGACGATAGTTACTGCAGTGTTCTTTTTCACCTTTCTTATAAATGGGATTCACATGAGCTACTTTCCAAATTTTCGGAAACTTTCCCTCAGCCAACGATCTCTGGAAAAGGGTTGCAAGCGGATTTGAAATAATACAAGCAGCAAGTTTAAGAAGTTTATTGTGAACCAAATCAGGACCTACTGCTTTCCTAACATCGAGGTTGTTTAGAACAGCGTACACCATTTCGGTAGTTATCACGAGAGGACTAATGGAAATGGGCTCTTCTTCAACTGGTGGAACGTCATCATCATGACCTTGTATATGCGACTGTCGTAGAAATGCTTCATTAAAAATCTCGGCTTTGTCCTCTGCAGAGTAATACACAATTCCATTGCTTTCAATCGGCGGAATCTCATTTGTACTCATTCCTTTCTTTTTCAAAAAAGAGTTGACTACCTTCCACCAGTCTTTATTGCCAAAATTATGAGGTGACAATATTCTATTTTCTAGTTCCCTAATGTGCTCTTCTTTCCTTTTTCTTATAACATCAGTCAAATTATTTCTCAACCGTCGGAAAAGAGACCAGCACCATACAGTATCCAGACGTTTGGCTAATGCGTGAATATATTGCTTTTTCCTAATCAACTTTTTGATTTCCTCGGTGATCCATACAGCATCGTGTCCGTTCATTGTCACTACCTTTACAGGCATACATTCTTTAGCTATCATCATTAACTTATCGGAAAACATTTCAGCGGCGTCATCAATGGATTCTAAATCGACTATATTATTCCAATCTACACTTTCCATATCTTGCAACAACTTGTCAACATCGATTTTGGAATAATTATATAGTGTTCGTTTGAATGAACCACCCGACGGTAAGTCATAATTCAAATATACAAAAGGACACGAGTGGTCACTGCATACAGGTGGTAGAACACCAACTCTTTTTACCAAGTTAGGACACGGAGTTAATACCAGATCAATTATAGTTGACGAGGTATCGGTTATTCGAGTGGGTTCTGATATCAACTGAGATAAACTGTTTGTGTTCATTAATTCCCGCAGATGAAACGGGGGGTTAACAGTACAATCAGCGTTGAGATCACCAAAGATAATAAACTTATGTGGGGTATTCATGGCAAGTTGAACGGAATCGTTGATAAGAAGCCAATGGTCGACGGTTGCACTCGGTGGTCTATAAAACACACCAACGAGAAGAGTATCTTGACCCAACTTAGTCTCAATCCAGATCGCTTCCAAATCAGGTATACACAAGTCGATCCTCGGTTTGCAAATCAGATTACTATTTACATAAACGGCTACGCCGCCGTGGGAATCCCCGGGCCTATCACGTCTAACTGGAGGGTGGTAACCTTTTAAGCAGATGCAGTCTTGGTCAACTTTGTCCGACAGCCAGGTCTCAGATACAGTTATTATATCAAACTTCCCCAATTCGGCCTCAAGGAACGGTGTCTTATATTGAAGACTGCGAGTATTTACATGAACAATAGAGATCCCATCCCCTCGGGTTGTGCTTGGTCCAGGATTAGGATGGATATCACCACACATAAACAACAATAAGCAAATTGCAATAGATATGGTTTGAGATGTAAAATTCACAGAATCAGCACAAAAAATGAGTGAGGTGGCATATTTCCACATCGAACCAGCAAAGTTCACAGCAATGTCGTAACAACATATTGGGTCGTTACGAGTAAGCTTCCGGGCAGGAAATAAAAACAAAAACAACGCAAGAGACAAGCCAGCACTACCACGAACGAGAATAATCATAAGCGACTGGATATTTCCCTTGTTAAGAAAAGATAGTTTATACACAGATAGCGCTGACGCAACAGGGAGATAACTTCCCACACTGGCTCTGTATTGAGACAGACTACACCCACCCATCTAGGTCACAGCTCGTTGCAAAAAATCAAACAAGGCAGAGCCAAGGGTGTGAGACAATCTCCCCGACACGTGCGCCCCATCCTTTTGCATCAGGCATGAAGTCATTGTGGACAACAACAAACAACAACAAGCAAACAAACCAACAATCAAACAGACACACAATCAACAACGTCGACAGTTAAAGTCAACAATCAAAAACAATCGAAAACAAAATATTTAGACACGCAGTCTCGCGTGTTAATGTAAAATATAGGGTAAACTAAGGTATCAATCAAAGGTAACTATTTCAAAAATAACTAAAAAAAAAATAACTAAAACAACCAGAGATAATAGAAGAGAAAGTACTGCCACTTGCTCTCTTGAACAACATTTAATGTTCACATGCAAAACAAAGGGTAAAATGCTGACCGCATTAAATTATGTCGTTTGGCCTGTGGTCTTTTAATACGTGCACAAACTAGGGCAGGCGTGGCACACCTGATGAGACACGCAGACCAGCTTAAAAGACACGTGAAAATACGTGAACAGTCCTCGTGCGAAAACGTGCACAAATAGCTGGTGGCAAAAGGAAACGAGGCGCCGAGTGAGCAAAGGCAAAGTTGTTTGACACAACGGGTGCAACGGGTACATGGTTCATAGGTACCAATTTGAAGCATGGAACACAGTCAAACATAAATTAGAAGTGCTAAAGTGGTTACAGTGTTCAGAAATAGTGTTAGATACCAAGTTGAGTTATCCCTCTTCATCACAGTTAAAAGGAACACACCTCTTGTCGCGCAAAATCTTGAACTGTGATGCTTTTACTTCCCCCACCCCCTACCCATTTTTCAGAAAAGAGAGCATATTATCTTCCAAATAGAAAGGCAAGGCAATCAGATGATCAAAAACTTAAGAAGAGAAATAGGGAAGCAAAAAATAACACCCAACAGAGTGATTTAACTGGTGAATTAAAAAAAAACCACTTTTTTACTCATGTTATAAGCTGAATTTAAAGCTTGAAAGACAGAAACAAATAAATTAAAAGTGCAAAACTGGTTACAGTGTTCAAAAATAGTGTTAGATACCAAGTTGAGTTGTCCCTCTTCCTCACAGTCACAGTTAAAAGAAACGCACCTCTCGTCGCGCAAAATCTTGAACTGTGATGCTTTTACTTCCCCCACCCCCTACCCATTTTTCAGAAAAGAGTGCATATTATCTTCCAAATAGAAAGGCAAGGTAATCAGATGATCAAAAACTTCAGAAAAGAAATAGGGAAGCAAAAAAGAACACCATAACAGAGTGATTTAACTGGTGAATTCAGAAAAAAAACCACTTTTTTACTCATTTTATTAGCTGAATTTAAAGCTTGGAAGACAGATTTTTTTTTTTAAAGTGCTAATGTGGTTACAGTGTTCAGAAATAGTGTTAGATACCAAGTTGAGTTATCCCTCTTCATCACAGTTAAAAGAAACACACCTCTTGTCACGCAAAATCTTCAACTTTGATGCTTTTACTACCCCCACCCCCTACCCATTTTTCAGAAAAGAGTGCATATTATCTTCCAAATAGGAAAGCAAGGTAATCAGATGATCAAAAACTTAAGAAGATTAATAGGGAATCAAAATAGAATATCCAACATAGTGATTTAACTGTTGAATTTTTTTCTCATTTTTGAAGCTGAATTAGAAGTTTGGAACTTGGAAGACAGAAAAAATAAATGAAAAGTGCTAAAGTGGTTACAGTGTTCAGAAATAGTGTTAGATACCAAGTTGAGTTTTCGCTCTTTATCACAGTTAAAAGAAACACACCTCTTGTTGCGCAAAATCTTGAACTGTGATCCTTTTACTACCCCCGCCCCCTACCCATTTGAACACAAAAGAGTGCATATTCTCTTCCAATTAGAAAAATAAGTAATTTTAAGCAACTGGACATTTTTAAAATACATCTTTTGCTTAGTCTATTAAAAACAAACAGACTAGGATTTAGCGCACCCATTTTAAGAAAAAGTTAACATGATAATAATAATAATAATAACGGGCATTTATAAAGCGCCTTATCAAAAGTTCAAAGCGCGGGACAACAATACATGTATACAAAAATCATACAATCACTGTCAGATTCAAACAACACATCATGCACATCTCACATCCCCAGACTCTATACTAAGGAACTATCCGTAGTGTTGTTGGAACAAGTGAGTTTTCAAATTGGACTTAAAAGATGAAATGGATGGAGAGTGACGTAATTGAAAGGGGAGTGAATTCCATAACTGAGGTCCATAATACGAAAACGTGCGGAAGCCATGAGCCTTGCGTTTAAAGCGACCTTGACAGAGAAGTCGAGCATCATCAGAAGAACGAAGGGTGCGAGAGGGAGTGTAGAGAGAGACCAGTTCAGAAAGATAGGCAGGTGCCGATTCAGAGATGATATTGTAGCAGAAGCAGGCAGCTTTATACCTAATACGTTCAGATACAGGAAGCCAGTGAAGTTCTTTCATGAGAGGAGTGCAGGGTTGTCGATGCTGTGCTCTGAAAATGAGACGTGCAGCAGAGTGTTGTACTTTTTGCAAGGGTTGGAGAGTGGAGTCAGGGCAGCCTATGAGAAGGGAGTTGCAGTAATCTAATCTGGACAGAATGCAGGATGTAACGAGAGTTTTAGTGGCATCAACAGTGAGAAATTTTCTTATGGAACCTATTCTTCTGATCTCAAAGTAACATGTCTGACAGACTTTTTTGATGTGTTGTTTCATTGAGAGGTGGGAGTCCATGATGAACCCAAGATTCCTAGCACTATCAGAGAGAGAAATGTCACTAGAACCTACTGTGATGGAGGCTGGAAGGGAAGTGGTCGAACAGGAAGCTCCAGAGAAAAGAAGAAATTCAGTCTTGTCATCATTTAACTTGAGCATATTGTTTGTCATCCATGATTTAATATCTGAAGTGCAGTTTTGGAGAGTGTGCGTCACCGCTTGGATTTCTGTAGGCTTGCATGCTTGTTGGAGTTGTGTGTCGTCTGCAAAGAGGTAGTGATTGACTGCGTGTTGCTTGATGACGGCAGAGAGAGGAGTGGTGTATAGTACAAATAAAACTGGGCCTAGAACTGATCCCTGGGGAACGCCGAAACAGAGAGGAGATGGAGGAGATGAGAGATTATTGACAGACACATACTGACTACGGCCCTGTAGATATGAACTAAACCAGTGAAGAGCGGTAGAGTGAATGCCAAAAACAGATTCGAGACGAGAGAGCAGAACAGAGTGATCGATCGTATCGAACGCAGCTGAGTTATCCAAGAGAAGCAGAACTGATAGGTCATCATTATCCAGAGCAGAAAGAATGTCATTCACAACACGAAGCAAAACAGTCTCGGTGCTGTGGCCAGCCCTATACGCTGACTGAAGAGGGTTGCAGAGGTTGTTGGTTTCAAGGTGGGAGAGAAGCTGACTAAGCACTACTTTTTCCAGAATTTTAGAAATGAATGGCAAGTTGGAAACAGGCCTATAGTTTTTCAACTGATTTTTATCCAGAGATGGTTTCTTGATCAAATATGATAATTGATATATCAGACTTTTTTTATGCAATTACTACTGAAGATTCCAGATCAGGTAAAACAATCATTTTATATCCTTTGTCACATTTTTTAATTTTTTTTTTTTTATAAATCGAGTCTTGTCTCTTTGTGTCATTTAGTTATTTTCAAGAATTCTATCCTGGCAAATTTAAAAAAAATCCCTACCTACCTACCCTATTTTGTTTACCCATGTTATTAGAAACAGACAATTTATTTTTATTGACCTAAAGATCTTGAAACATTTGTTTTAATAGAGAAATAACCAGTACAGCCCTTAGCTGTGTCACTCGAATTTCTTTGTCAGGCTGAAACTTAGCTGTTGCGTTGAAGTCTGCTGTGTGTGTCTGGGTCCAAAGCAACTTTCACATTCTCATCTACACACTCACGTTACTCACACAAGTATACAATTCTACCCACACAGGCGTTCGGGGATGGGGGTCTCGCACTCGGGCGAATCACACCACAAAATACAAAGTATGACGTACACAGATTTTTCTATTGAACCAAAAAGCAAATTAAATCATGAATAAATCAATCAAGCAAAACTTCCACACAATGACACACTCACTCTCGGTTCACACTGCGCTCTGGGCGCACACTTGGCAGCACGTATACCGTTCCGACGCCGTTTGTTTTCCTGCAAGTCCAGCACAGGCACACGATTGTCCAAGAATCACAATAATCCTCGTGAATGTCACAGCAGGCATAGTAAGGGTCCAAAAGGGTGCTTTAATGGTGGTAATCCGGCACACACACACACACACACACACACACACACACACACACACACACACACACACATACACACACACACACACACACACACACACACTCCGGTTTGGTAAGTTACCTGATAAATAATGTAGCCTGTAGATTTAACGGGGAGACTGATCAGACAGGAAGAGCAATACTTTCACATTTCCGATGTTCAGCGATAAACTTGTTTTCTTCGAGAGTTCGATCTTCGTGCGATTCTGGCGCGTTGTCACCAAGAACGTTAAAAAAAGCCCAGGATATCATCATGATGGCTCTCTACAAAAACCAGGTCTAGGAACTCTTCATCTAAAGTCAGTCAGTATTAACCTCCTCAACACAATCCTCATCTTGTCCCATAGTGATTTCTGCCGCCAAAGAACATGTGGTTCTCAACTCAAAAGACCGATTTGTCGTCTTCCGGCATTGCGAAATTCAGATCTACCCCAACTACGTGCATTGATCTGAGCAATAAAATGTAGATGCGATAATCTGCAAACATCTCTTCAACACAATCTGCATCTTGTCCCATCGTGATTTCTGTCGGCAAAGAACATGTGGTTCTCAACTCACAAGACCAATTTGTCATCTTCCAGTGCGAAATTCAGATATGCCCCAAGTACGTGCAATAAAATTTAGAAGCGATAATCTGAAAAACATCTTTTCGCGTGAACGCTGCCACGTTGTCATCAGTCCGATGTCTTTTATCCAGAGCAAGGATGAACACACTTTTTCATCAGCAGTTTGTTATGTTTATCCGCAGACTGCTTTCCATTACTTGTCGTCTGTTTTAGATTGACTCGTAGGGTTCTTCAGCCAGGCAAGAAGTGCTTGTTTACTGACACGTTCTCACGCACGACATGTCGTAAATGCAAGTTCTAACGATTGTTTTTTATTGCACTGATAGAGAATGTCGATAGTTGTAAACTTCTGCCATTTCCTAATGTTTATTTCATTATTTTGCATACGGATATGGCTAATAAGTGGATAATCTGTTACGACACGAAACGCGTTCTAAATCCGGGAAGGGAGGCTTCTCCAGCGTACTCTCAGGTGTATCCTACTGCCTTAAATCCTTTACGTGGCTAGGTGTGACTGTTTGCATTGTTTGATAGCGCGAGCGTAGTTCACAACAGCCAATCAAATTCCTTACATGCACGCATGCGCGCGATTCAGCAACACACGTACAACCCAAGAACACAGCTACATTCGTCTGTGACTGAGCGCCCGGCGTCAGTCCGTGACGTCACGATCGGGTTGATGTGTGTGTGTGTGTGTGTGTGTGTGTGTGTGTGTGTGTGTGTGTGTGTGTGTGTGTGTGTGTGTGTGTGTGTGTCTGTGTCTGTGTCTGTGTCTGTGTCTGTGTGTCTGTGTGTGCGTGCGTGTGTTTGTGCGGGTGTGTGTGTATTTACTGTTGATATGTATTTCTTAAAAAGTGTATACATTTTAGAAGTTAGGTACAGCACCATAACGAGGCGTCCGATTCACATGGTACTATCGGCACGAAATACATTCTTTGAAACATTTCTCACTCTCAACGGAAAGCAGCCAGGATGTTCACAAGCGACAAGCGTTCAAATAGAAGTATGTTTGTACTGTATGTAAAATCTCGGGGAGCTCTGTGATCAGAAACCGATGGTTTACGGTAGGCGGAGGGGGGCTTTAAGCCACTACCACTTTTCGGCCTCTTTTCACGCAGTCAGGAGGAAGCAACTCCATATACCGTGCAAATTATTGCTAATGCGGTTACTTCCCTTTGACCATGCAGTTGGGAAATCACCCATTGAAATGAAATTGCTGTCTTCTTTGGATGTTGGATTTGGATGTTCGGTAGGCCCCTAATTGTTAAAGCAGTTTTCATTTAACATAGTCTCTGTATCATAGGTTCTTACAAAGTAACCCATTACAATTTATACAACTACCCTTTCATCACATACCCGGCCGTCACCATTTTTGTCTTGCCAGAGACAAACACGAAACGTTACTTTCTGTTCTGGTTCTATTTGTACATTGTCCAAAATTTGAAAACGTTAATGATTCTGTCTTCGTTGGGATTGTAGATAAGCACGCATGGGAAAGATACCTTCCTTCTAATGCAAACCACGTTTTGAATCACCAGACGTGTAAATTATAAAAATGAGTTAGTGGTACCATCAAACTCCTATAGGCTAAACCATCAGTGTATATATATGTTACAGTGATAATGTATATTTAGGGTGGTCGGCTGCTGCTGTTTGATGAATACTAACATGTCAGGTTTGATTCCTGACAACATCTGCTCCTGGAGACACAGGTCACTCAACGCGTCATACGTGTGCTCCTTCTCGGCCATATTCACCCACCTCTCAAAATAGGCAGAGATACGAGCCAAATATTGACCACTGGTTTCGCCTTCCTGTAATTTACAGTGACGAAACTTTTGGCGATAGGTTTCCCCATCCAACTTGAAACGGTAACGTAAGGCATCCCAGAGTGTTGCATATTCTTGAGCATCCACATCTGATAAACTGTTGTACAACAACAATGCCTTACCTGAAAGACAAGTGCTCAGCCGTGTCGCCCAGGTGTCCTCAGGCCAACGTTGCATGCGAGCAATCCTTTCAAACCTTTTAAGGAAATCGTCCAAATCATCTTTGCTATCATCGAAAGAAGGCAATTTAGCCTTAATTACCATAATAGCTGTTGCATGCGCTCCCTCAGCTCTAGGAAATGCTGTGTTGGCACGAGCCTCGATCAACTCCAGCTGCCTCCGGTGTTCTGCAGTCTTCGCGCTGCCGGTCTGCTGCTTCGCGCTCTGTTTCGCGCTGCCGGTCTGCTGCTTCGCGCTCTGTTTAAACTTCGGACAAACCATCATGGAAAAGATGTTGGCATTGAGAATGACATTTGCAGGAGGTTTATGTGTGTGTGTGTGTGTGTGTGTGTGTGAGGAGAGAGGGGGGGGAGGGGGTAGTCAAAGCAAATAGAAACCGAAAATAGACAAGAAAAAGCAGTCTACAGCGAGGCATGGAAGGTCGACTCTACATGAAGTAGAGCTCAGCTTTGAGTAAACGATAACCAGACCTCATCGGACCACTTAATTTCTTCATGATCATATTCATTCATATATGCTACATTTGCCCGTAGTTTTTTGAACAGCTCTCATTCATTTACATGGTTTCTTTCAACACAATTTTGGTTTGGACAGCCTTTTTCAGTCGAGGTTTTTCATAGGATGGAAAGATTTATATTAATTATTGTTTGTTGTGAAAACAAGACAGTGCCAAAATGTCAGACAAAGTAACGAAACTGGAAAAACGACAGGAAAATGCCGACTGCTAGTCCGTGAAAAAAAGAAGAAGTAAAAAAGACTTGATTGTGACACGAAGAATGGCTTACGCCGACACATTCTACGTGTCATGACTTACAATAACATTATTTAGGGAAATTCCGATCTACATTATTTATGACTAGACTCACCTATAGTTAAACATTTATTCAGCAAGTTACTAGATCTCAGTGACGACAACAGTGTGTATCACAGGCACTATAATACACTGAAAGCATAGATTGTTTATAGGCTTAAAGTGTAACTAAACAGACATTTTGAAGTGTCAGCTTTACTGAATTGCTTTATGTTTTGTCCAAGTATAGACCTGTAGAAGCGATACTGGACGATTTTTCCAACGTTTACTGTGTTTTCTGATTTACTACGATTTTTTAAAAGTGTTGAACCCATTTCAGATTTACCTGCTTATCTGTTCTTGATTTGATACTTCCAAAGAACAAGTGGTACTTTGAGTTCCGGTTTTATGTTTTAACCAATCAGAATTTGGTTCCTAAATAAAATCGTCTGCTGCCTGTCCCAGCAGAGTCGGCAACAAGCACTGCTTGCCACATGTGTGATGTTACCAACAGAAATAGCCATACATTGGGCAAGGTAGCAATGTAAATGAATTGGATCTAACTAATGTGCTTGTACTGCATCTCCGGCCTTTGAATTCACTCCAAATGTACTGGCTCAGCGTGAGAGGCAACATCCTGTCGAAGTCGTAAGCACGAGGCTGACTGGGAGATTATTATTCGAAGAGCATGCTGAAACGGATTGTAAGTACAATATTTTACATGTTCTCGACATTTCTGTTGATCTTTCCTTAACTTTAATTGTTTCCTTGATTTAAAACCCTAGGGCTTGTATTTTCAGTTGTGATACTAAGCACGTATCTTTACCACAGTATCTGATCACTTCACACTTGAATTTTGGAATGATGAAGTGGAATTATTTCTGGATCTAATTTATTCCTTGTTCCCCCCCCCTCTTGATTCCTTTTTTCGCCACATATGTATTGTCGTGTAAGGGGGTAGATGCGTGTACTGGCTGATTTTTTTAATTTTTTTTACTTCGGTCAGATACAGATGATTGGAAAAAAAACTTGTCAAGGATTTCAGAATTTAATAGATCTGTTCGAAGTTTTTACGGGATGGGTCCTGTTACAATACAGACTGAATGTGCGTGTTCTGCGCGTTCTTAGAATCCGGTTTCATTCTAGAATGGACCGGGTCCAGGTTGGAATTCTAACCCTGCGCAAGTACAGGGGTGCCATTCTAGAATGAAACCCTTGTTGCTGGTCCATTCTGAGGAAAGTTGACATGCGTGAAGCATCGCGAGAGTGAATAAAGGGGGCCGTAATGTTTGTAGGTAAGACAGAGTTGTCTTCCCTTGAATTATCTCCACCTGCACCTTCCCTTTGATAAAATGGGGCTGATTTGTCTACCCCTGAAAAAATCCTTTGGCGATCTTGCGATGTCATGTCATGTCAAGAAAGTTGACACTCCTGAGTACGCAATAAACAAAGGCAGACCATAGCAAGGGGGACTACCAGGGCGGTAATGTTTGCAGGGCAGTTGTTTTTGTGATGAGAGCCGGTTGCGGCCGCTTGCAATGTCAGCGCTGTCTCCCTCTCGGAAATGTCCGGTTTTTTGGCAATTTTTTTGACAGACAGACAGACAGACAGACGGTCAGACCGACTAACCGACAGACAGACCAACAGAAGGACAGAGTGAGTTATAGAGCTGTTGTCACAGGTTTAAAAAAAAGTTGACATTAACAAAAACAGAAATCAACAACAACTTTTGTCTGGTTTTATAATATTATGGGAAAACATTGAAAGCAATTCATAGTAGTAGTACTACCACAACAAATACTCTCAAAGGGGAATTCCATGCCTAAAAGTTTGACAGTTTTTATTTAATCTATCAGAATCCCTGCTTCCAAACTGTGATATGCCCACGTTTCAAACTCTTCATGTATATGAATAAGATTAAAAGTTACAAGCGAGATCGGCAAAACACTGTCAGTCCGGAAATTTTCGTTCGTAGCGATCAGTGCTGAGTGTCTCTCAAAATCGTAATCACTTTCAGAACATCACAATCCCAATTCACGATGTCTTTGAGTAAAGTGTAAAAAACCCGAAAAAAACACCCAACCAAACACACAAAAAACAAAAACAAACAGAAAATCCAGTTACAAGCGAGATCTGCAAAACATTGTCAGTCCGGAAATTTCCGTTCGTAGCGATCAGTGCTGAGTGTCTCTCAAAATCCGGTAATCACTTTCAGAACATCACAATCCCAATTCACGATGTCTTTGAGTAAAGTGTAAAAAACCCGAGAGAAAAAAACCCAACCAAACACACAAAAAACAAAAACAAACAGAAAATCCACATTTGTGGCTTTGGCTGTGTGATAGTCTAACTGAAATGACTATTCCAACTTGGACCCAAATTCCAACCTTGCGCAAGGCCGATTCTAGAATGGACCAGCAACAAGGGTTTCATTCTAGAATGGCACCCCTGTACTTGCGCAGGGTTAGAATTCCAACCTGGACCCGGTCCATTCTAGAATGAAACCGGATTCTAAGAACGCGCAGAACATGCGCAAGATGAACTTTTGATTAAACATACACACACAAATGAATCTCTTGATTTTGTTATACGGCGAATGTCCAGTTTCCACCACCACGTCTGTGGTATGTTTTTATACTGTTTGATTGAATAGACTGACGTGCATTCTCTCGCAAATGTGCGCGCGTGTGTGTTTGTCTGTGCCTCAGACTTATTAATCAAAGATGATGTTGCACATTGCAGATCTATGCGACAGGAGCAAGTGGACAAGACAGCTACATTTGTCTGAGCGAAGATCCAACGGTAAGCTCTTTTAGCCGAAGACAGCGAGCCTGGGTGCATGCATGCAAGCTTCTATCATGTTCGTGTGAGAGCTGCAGTGCTATTAGACGACTTTTCATTATTCTTGATTTGGAGATCCATGCAGGGTATTAGAAAGTGCAGAATATACACGTTTGAACAAATACGATGTGTGTTTGCTCTGAAAAAAAGAAAAAAACGCAACAAACAAACATTGTATTTGTTTAAAGTATCACAAATATTTATTACCTGTATCTGCATGTTTTGATAATGATGAAGGGTAAATTACTTTGACGTGTGCTTTTTTTTTTAACCACACTGATAACGAATGATAGAAACACAGACACACTTAATAACATATCCACAAAAATTGTAACAATAAATGTAAGCTGAACAATGCCTGCAACACATTTCAGGCCTCAGAAGGAAGTAATTATGAGATTCAGATAGAGAGAGAAAGCCCAACACGAAACCAGTTGTGACATTTTTTTATTTCATTATGTAATATTAAAAACACGACAACAACGTATTTCCTGTACTTACTTTCGTGCAATTATGGATTGCAAAGTATGTCTAATTGAGTGGCATAAAGAGGCACAGTTGCATGAAAAACCAACTCGGATCTTGACTAGGATCAGGATTTTACATGGACACAACCTAGAATTTAACATCCTGGGGGGAGGGGGGTACTGCGCCTTTCACATCAAGATGTAAAGATCTATTTTAAATAATACTTATTAGAAGGGAACAAAATCAAACAAACTACAACAATCGTTCTGAGGGGAGAGAATTACCTCTTCCGAAGAAATTACCTCCCTTGCTTTTCTTGTCGTGACTTATGTAGAGTAAAGTGAATAGAAAGTGAATCAGTCAGTAACAAAAAAAACCACAACATTTCTTAAGATCAATGAGGAGTCTTGAAGTATTTGTCAATGTTAATCTTGTATGCATAACAAACAATATATTACGGATTGATAATTAAAGAAAATCGTCTCTTCTACAGGGTTGACCCCCCTAAAAAGGACACCCACAACCATGCAAATTACTTCTGCATCTTTTGAACCAATTATTTTATATATGGTATTCATTAACTTCAGTTTATGTTCTGCCTTTCCAGTAAGTGGCAATTTTGTAAATTGAATGGTCTGACTTTTGTGCAATTTTAATTTTTTTCTCCAAATTCGGGGGTCGACTAAACAGAACGAGTTTTGACATTGAGCGGTAGCCATTTTTACCTAATTTAAACCCTTCAGGCTTTTACCTTTTTGATTATTTTGAATGTCTGAGTATGTAAAAACATCCCCTTCAACCCCCAGGCTATCGATGACCTGAAGAAAGCATGCAGTTACAGCTAGGTTCAGGGCAATCCTCAGACACGAAAGCGTTGGTGTCATTGGTGATGCAAAAGTTAGATAATTTAACCTACAAATTTGCCACTTTGTGAACTGCACATGCATAAAATCAAGTTTAAGTATGCTGAATATGAAGTTATCCAGTCAATTGGTGTAGAAGTTATAGCATTTCTGTCAGTTAACAGTATTTAAAATCTCTAAAGTAAAATCTGACATATTCGAAAGTTTTGCATAAACACCCAGACAATTGTTACGATATTCTCCTAAGCTTCTCCACTTCTCAGCCCTGTCTTGGAAATGAATTCGAATAAGGCAGTCAAAATAACTTAGTTTGGAGCACCCATCAATCAGAATAAGCATTAACTTTTGACACAGGAAATATCTTCTACCGAAAGCTCTCCTGGTTTTATTCTACATTTTTCCTGCATAATGGTAACAAATTTAATGATAAATCTAAACAACGAAGTGACTGTGGTAAGATTAACAAAGTTAAAAAAACAAAGGATTACTGTAAATGGTTTACGAATCGAAATCTAAACAAGTTTTAATGATAAGTAAAATGATAAAAAAAATAAAATAAAAAAAAGCTAACGTCCTCGCATTTGTCCAGAATTATTCCATGTTTAACATGGGAACAGAGGGATAATTGGTCTAAAGATTTTTTAAAAAGGAGGGTTAGGGTAACCCTAACCCTCTTTGGACTATCTGTACATGCAATGCCCGCTATAGGTGAAAGACTTTTGTGGAAGCCATGGAAGAATGCATCGCTGTTGTGCTGGTTCAGCTTGAGGTCCTGTCCTAGCGAATATCCTGCACACACAAAAACACGACTTTTTAAGCCACTTATGTTGCATTCCGTGACATAGCTTTGTTAAAACCGTGTGCCTGATAATAATGACAGATTTTGTTGATATACATTTTTTTTAAGACACCCCATATAATATTGTTTGACAATCTCTTTCAACATAGTTTACGAATCACCAATGTGTATACAAACGCAAATAACCCACAGGTCAATAAATTACTTTCCAGAGAGAGAGAGAGAGAGAGAGAGAGAGAGAGAGAGAGAGAGAGAGAGAGAGAGAGAGAGAGAGAGAGAGAGAGAGAGAGAGAGAGAGAGAGAGAGAGAGAGAGATTAAAACTCGAAAATGTGTGCTATATAAAACAAGGATAATCACTGTCAAATCTTTGCTTGTACCTGCATGGTGTTTACTGCGCTATATATACACAACCTGTTTTATTTCATTATTTTTTTTGGGGGGGGGATGTTTTGTGATGAGGGTTTTTTCAAAGCCTTTACTGCTTTAGTCATTGAATCCACCCGACTTCGATTTATTGTTCAGTGATGGGTAATTGTGTGACCAACTATGTAAGTTAGTGATTGTTCTGGCTTCATACAATGACATTGCATTAATTTTATAAGTGTATGTGTGTGTGTTTCAGGCAAAAGCTGATATTACAGTCCTAGTTGTATGCAGTACCTCTGCTTCTTCGTTCAGGAATCAAAGTATACAATCTAAACCGATTATTTTGTTCAATAATGTTCAGCTTACCATCCCGAAGAAGGCAGTAACGTGCCGAGATATTGATTATAGATATTAACGTACCTAACCTGGTTACTGGTGTGTTTTCTTTTTATTTCAATAATGTAAATGTGTGACAACTTGCAGGGTACTTGATGTTCAGAGCAATTTTTCTGGCAAAAGACCTTTTATGGATCAAAGAAAACTTTTGTCGTGGTGCACAAGTCAATCAATTTGGTTGATAAATAATTTGTGCTGCATTTTCCCTGGTTCCAAAACGTAGTATGTATTACCACATGTCCTTACCTGTCATTGGCATCACATGATTCTCTGCAAGCAGTCTTTTGTGGAAATACGTCATTTAACACTTGCACTTATAGTAGGGCTGATGGGGTCTATGTCAACCAAAAGAGTGGGATTCTCTGTAGGTCGAGTTCCTGTAGGTGGATTCCCTGTATACCTAAGACTTTAAAATTGGCAATCTAGTATACAGGGAATCCCACAAGGTGCAGTTTTTCAATAAAACTTGCAAACCATACTCGAATTTCTAAGAAATATCAAAAAAAGATCGAAAAACATCAAATTCTAACGATGTCGCTAAGCATCACGTGACTTTCATTGATATTAGCAAAACGCTATAGGAACTACACCCTGTGGTATTCCCTGTATACAAGATTGCCAATTTTAAAGTCTTAGGTATACAGAGAATCCACCTACAGGAACTCGACCTGCAGTGAATCCCATTCTTTTGGTCGACATAGACCCCATCACCTATAGTAGGTGGCTGTGGAACGGTAGACATGCAACGACAACGAACAACAAAAGACAAAGTGTGGAGTACACTCATTTTTCTTAACATACGCTAAGTTTCTTTGAGAATGCTCCAAGTGAAAATCAGGGGTTCCAAGGCCTGATATCACAATTAAACAGCTTCTTCTCAGAATCAGGAGGGAAAAAACGAGATGTCGTGACAAGAACAGACAGCAGCAGCAGCAACAACAACATTGCTAAATCGTCGCTTTAACAAAATTTCATGTTTAGTATCGCAGACAAAGCACGGCTACTGATCCGACCAAAGACACACTTCATGCACGATGGGCACATTGTTATGGCCAGCTTGTTAACGTGAGCATTGTGTATGTTTTACATAGAATTGAATGTGTTTGTCGTTGTGTCTGTCATCTATCCTAGTCGTTTGATTTAGAATAAAGCAAACTTATTACAATGACGATTTTCTTCGGTTTTTGATGAAGGATTGGCATCAAGACTTTTCCTATTTTCCAACTCTGCCACCATACACTGGCCGTTCAGGTCTGCATGTCGACCACATGGTGTGTGATCAGATTTTTCGGACATGTTCACAATCAATCAATCAATAGAATTTATTTCCAAAATGCAAAAGCACATGATTTTGTTTTGAATGTTGCAGTAAATCATATATTCACGTCCACACTCACATTCACACCCATGGTTAAATACTATTTGCACAACCGACTAGAGTCTCTCCCTTTCTCCCACCCACCCCCCCAAAAGAAGCACAGGACTAGTGTACAATGCTTACATGACCACCAAATGGAAAATCAGTTGGTATTTGTTATGTTTTTGTGTAAGCACAATCTTCACACAAGGAAACAGAAACAGTTTTGTTGAAAACAGAGCCTTCATAAGAAAAAATGCTTCTAAGTCAAAATACATACCCCCTTTTTCGTATTGCGTAAAATATACCCATAAATTCTGGACATTATATTTTTATTTTTTTTCACAACAATGAAACCAAACTTTGGCATATGTTTTAGCAATATATTCACAATAAAACCTATGAGTTTGAAGGCTGCATCTTGTTTTGTTTATTTTTGAGACTGGGGAGATAATGGCCAGTATAGAAAGAGTTAATAAGTAAACTAATGTCAGAAGTAGGTATTTACCTTGTTTGCCTTCGCGTTCTTGATAGCCCGCTGCATTTGTATCACTTCCCTTGACATTCAAAACGCCAATGTATTTCTGAAAGGAAAATAAAGATATTGACCGAAACATCACACAAGTGGTATATCATGCTAGGTTTTGTTTACAGTGCCTGTTCTACGACCACATCTGATTGTAATTTAAATAAAGAAAAACTTCGTCCTGATATGGCTCTGCGTAGTCGGCTGGACGTTAAGCAACAAATAAACAAACAAACAAACAAACAAAGAAAAACTGTATCCATTTATTACTTCTCTATTTGTGTGTGTTTGTGTGTGTGCAGGGGCGGATCACATCATTTTTAAGGGGGAGTTTCCAAATTTCTTTTAGGGACAATTTGACGATGCGAAGCGTTTAGTTGAAGACGCGAAGCGTTCAACCTCCTTGGGGGGGGGGGGGGGGGGGGGGGGGGGGTTCGACACATGTTGATAAAAACAAGGAAAATGGATCAATCTGAGCCAAGAAACATCCTCTAATACACCTTCCAAAAAAGTAAATATATTAAGAAGAAAAATTTGAATCACAACAAGGACAATTGATCGATCTGGCGCAACCTGAGCAAACTAATTAGCCAACTTCTTTCCAAAATCGTCACTTAGAATACAAAGGCCGGCTCCTAAGTGGTCCGGAAACCCCGGAACCCCCCTCCGGATCCGCCCAGTGTGTGTGTGTGTGTGTGTGTGTGTGTGTGTGTGTGTGTGTGTGTGTGTGTGTGTGTGTGTGACCGATGACCTTCTCTAAATTCTAATCGTTGCGTTTGCATGGTAATAAAGTTTTAATACTGGATATGCCCATGAAAAAATATCATTTCTTGTTCATGTCATTGTGTGTGAGTGGCCAGGACCGTGACTTCTGCTTGCCTCGACGTCTTCAGAAAAGACACAGAATGCCAGCAGGCGTATGACAGTTCTTGGAGCACTCAGTATGCCGTCATCTGCAAACAAATAAATACAAATCATTCAATTGTGTAAATAAAGAACAATCATTTTAATATTACAACAAAAAATTCATATAACTGTAGTCTTCACCAGAGACATCCACTACACTATCTTTAAATAAAACTGCCGTAAAAAATTGAAATACTATAAAACGTACCCCCACTCAGATCTATTTGGGATTATTCAAGTTTCAACCATGAAACGATGCCGGTTTGGACAGATCTGCTAGTTTGCCGCTGAAACTGAAATCAAAGGCGATCTTCAGAACTATTTCTAATCTTGTATTTGTGATTAATATAAAATACTGATCTTCCCAATAGAAGCTGATGTGTATACACATGACCAGGACAAAGTATTTTGTTACAGGACAATTACGCAGACGTCGCAGTTCAAAATATCGTTTTAGATCTGATTTTGTACAGCAGCCTGTGTGATTCAGAATCGTCTGCCCTTTTTCGGTTTAACATTTTATGGACGATTCCTATGAGACTGCTCAATCATAACTGATGACAAATTCAGAAACAGATGATGGTTTCAAGTAGGCTGCAGTAATGATTCGTTAAAAATGTCAAGCCACTCGTCGATCATTCACACTCAAAGAACCCAAGCCAAATCTGCTCTGGTTCCGAGCAGCTTTTTCCAACTGAGACCCTAATTGTTACGCATCTGCCGCGAAAAGATAGACCACAAACAAGCGGCACTGTACCATGCTTTCGTTTATGTTACTAAACAGATTAAATGTGCATTGTAAATGTGCTTACAGCAAAGAAATGCATCCTTACTTACCACAAAAATACTGGTATCACATTCATCGCACTTGTGTCTTCTTACCAAAACCTATCGATATGTTTGTTTACGATATATTGGTAATTACTAACCGTTAACTATTTTTCAAAAATCTGAAATGACTTTTAAGAATCAAAGAAAGATTCGCTAAAACGGTTGACTTCAGAAAATAAGCAATATTTTTCTGAACCATGAAATAAAAATCGAAAACTCCGTTTGATCTTTTATTTTGGTAGATTGATGACAACAGCCGGAACTGAAAGTACCAGAACCAAAAATTAAGGGCATTAATCAGGTAAACTAAGAAGATTGTCGTTCCTGGCGCGCACTTCACATGTCCGTCAAACAGTGTCCGAGTGAGAGAATTTTTTTTTTCTTCGCAGTTCGACAGTATATGAGGCCCTTCTTCATATCAAAGTGTAAAGGTTGCTGAACGATGTTTTTCCTTTTTGCTTGTTTAGTTACACTTTAACCTCGTGTAGTCTTGTAAAAGATTAGTAAACTAATTTCACAATTCAAACGTGTTTCTTGTCGTCTGCTTATTAGGCCAAAAAAAAAAAAAGGTCTGTTTACGGTAACCCGACCGACCCTAGTTTTTTCGCGCGACCCTAGACTTTTTTTTGGCATTTGGGGGAAAGAAAAAAAAATCTTGGTTTTTTTTGCAAAATAACGTAAAAATATGGTTTTTTGGAGAAAAAAAATAAAAAAAAAAAAAAAACAATCCCGACCTACCGACCCTATTTTTTGGGCCTATGTTACCGTAAACAGACCTATTTTTTTTTTTGGCCTTATTCACCAGCTGCTTCTTTGAAAATTGCTCGCTCTTTACGTAGGGAACCTAGAATGTTCTCAAGATGAAAGCGGACAAACACTCAAGTCCTTAATGGCTCAAAACCGTAGGACTTTTAATATTAATTTTAAGGATGTTCTTAAGCGGTGAGTGTTAAAACGAAAGGGTGTTTGTACTGTGTGTAAAAGCCTGACAGTATCTGTGATGGTTTACGGGAGGCGTACTGTGCCTTTAATGTTATCTCAGAGAGAGAGAACTCAGAACTCAAAACTGTATTACAAAGGGATAAGCGTTACCTTATACAAACTGTTAATACAGACACACACTACATTTAAAGGAAGAAATAAAAATAAAATAAAGTATCCGCATGTTCTTGTACAAGTCTGTTATAGGGAAGAAAGGGTCAATCATACAAAATGCTAGATGACACTACTACACAGTTGCATATCAAAATCAAAATGTACACTTGCATACAGCAGAGAGAGAGAGAGAGAGAGAGAGAGAGAGAGAGAGAGAGAGAGAGAGAGAGAGAGAGAGAGAGAGAGAGAGAGAGAGAGAGAGAGAGAGAGAGAGAGAGAGAGAGAGAGAGAGAGAAAGAGAGAGAGAGAGAGAGAGAGTGAGAGAGAGAGAGAGAGAGAGAGAGGGGGGGTGCTCCTTGGCACCGAGAGAGAGAGAGAGAGAGAAAGAGAGAGAGAGAGAGAGAGAAAGAGAGAGAGAGATAAAGGGTGCACCGAGAGAGAGAGAGAGGGGGAGAGAGAGTGAGAGAGAGAGAGAGGGTGCACCGAGAGAGAGAGAGAGAGAGAGAGAGAGAAAGAGAGAAAGAGAAAGAGAGAAAGAGAGAGAGAGAGTGAGAGAGAGAGAAAGAGAGACAGAGAGGGTGCACATAGAGGGGAAGAGAGAGCTAGAGAGAGAAAGAGAGAGAGAGAAAGGGAGAGAGAGAGAGAGAAAGAGAGAGAGAGCAAGAGAGAGAGAGAGAGAGAGAGTGAGAGAGAGAGAGAAAGAAGAGAGAGAGAGAGACGAGAGAGAGAGAGAGAGAGAGAGAGAGAGAGAGAGAGAGAGAGAGAGAGAGAGAGAGAGAGAGAGAGAGTTTGGGTCTCGTGCTAGCTGATATTCTAGAACAGGGAAATGTATGCATGCAATAGCAAACATGTAAAATCTAACATTTAAAGAAAAGCAAGCACGTTAATGTTTTGTTTTTGTTTTTAGGAGGTGTTAAATCTAATGTTTCCATTTATTTTTTACCGAAAATGTCCATGAATACATCGTACTGGTGAGTTCACACGCACACAAATACAAACACACACTCACACACGCACACACACGCAAACACACACACATTATCAGAAAAAGAAAAAAATGTAGTCTATTGATAGGCGTGGGAGGACGACACTACTCTTTTTAGGGAGTAGTGCTCAGCTTTGAGATTAATCGAAAACCCACGACCGAAACGGACCACTTATTTCTAACGCAGGTCAAAAGATATTTATGTATTCTGACTTTGCTTAGGGCTTGAATGATATGTTAGATAACGTATACATCCATTATTTAAACGTAATTTTGGGGTTGGACACACTTTTTCAGTTTCGTCTTTCAAATTGTGAATGTCTTACATTTAACCCATTTTTGTTGTGGAAATAAAGCTTTACCGTAATGGCAAGCTGAATAATAAAATTGGAAAATGTGACGACTTTTCGTGCGTTAACAAAATAAACATGTCTTGCCAAATGTAGAAGGGCTTAGGCGGAATCACACCCAGTGTTGTTGTCTAGTAATACTATCATTTCGGTAAATCCCGGTACGGATTAAATGAAATGACGCCAAGAGTTACGACTAATGATGGGATCACTTTGGAAATTCCCGGTACGGATTAGGTCAAATGACTATTCAGTTACAGGCACAGTAAGCCTCCCGTAAACCAACACAGATACTGTCAGGCTTTTACACACAGTACAAACACCCTTTTATTTAAACACTCACCGCTTGAGAACATCCTAGGTGCCCTCCGTAAAGAGCGAGCAATTTTCAAAGAATTTATTTTTGCGTGGTTTATCGTACCCCTGAGCCATCGTGAACCAGTGTGATTCAGTTTCCTTTTTTCACAATGTAGTCGTCAGTTTGTAATTTGAATGCGACTCGCTGTAAGCTTATCTGCAATAGCAAGTAGTTATGCACATCTGAATCTAAACGAAACAAACGGCTGTGATTCACAAGAACTCTTGCGATGGCTTTTGACTGTTTAGAGGAACTGGCGATAGGCATAAACCGTCGTCTGCTACGAGAACCACGACCTTGCGTGACCCTGCTTCCGGGCTTTTCTTTTTTTCAAACTGTCAAAACTTCGAATTGTACTGATCTTGTCTTGATGAAAAAAGAATTCTTTTATGATTTAAGAATGTTTGTGTAACAAGCTGTCAATTTATTATTTAGATTTTAAAAGTTAGGTCCAGCGCCAAAACGCACCACGGTCCGATTTTGTTATCAGACAATCCGCAAAATTAATTCTTTGAAAATTGCTCGCTCTTTACGTAGGGCACCTAGGATGTTCCCGTTCGGTGAGCGTTCAAATGGAAGGGTGTTTGTACTGTGTGTAAAAGCCTGACAGTATCTGTGATGGTTTACGGGAGGCGTACTGTGCCTCTTAAACAAACAAGGTCAGTGAGTGAGAGAGAGAGAGAGAGAGAGAGAGAGAGAGAGAGAGAGAGAGAGAGAGAGAGAGAGAGAGAGAGAGAGAGAGAGAGACGTAAGACATTTTATTGATTAAACACACAAGGTTCATTTCAACGGGGAGGGGGGGGGGGAGAGAGAGACAGAGAGAATATACGAATACGAATACGAAAGTTTATTCAGTTTTAGGCCAGAGCCCCTTCTGAAGGGTATGCGTCCATATACAACATAATCATAGTAAAATATTGTGTTTCATAAATGTCCCAAATTTGTATACATCAAACAGTAATACATGTGTACATAGATCATGTCACAGTGATTAATCTTTTCATTCCCTGATAAATATATTGTGCTAATTTGGATATTTGACTGACATTTCCAGTAGACATAAGGAAAGTATATCGGTACATACATGGATGATTATAATATTTTGGCTTTATCAATAATACTCTTAGGTCACGTAGTGCAGGACAGCAGAACATAAAGTGTATTTCATTTTCTTCAGCCAATTTACACAGACGACACAACAAATCTTCCTCACTCCGTACACTATACCTACACCTGTGTACAGCAAGATCCGATACACCGAACCTGAATTTAGTTAATGCACTTTTCACATAGCTGTTCATTTCCATATCTATATACGCTTCAGTACTGCTTGTGGTCTTAAACAATCTGTATGTAGAAAATCGATCACTGCTTTGCATATGGTCGTTCCAGTCTTGCCATCTGCAATCTATCAGTCGCTGTCTGAAACATTTCAGAAAACCACCAATACTGTCCACCCCTTGGTTGTACCATACATCTGCAAACCCATGAGAGAACAAACACTTTCGAACATCCGTCGCCCATGTAATCTTGCCATTACAATCTAAATTATAGAGAACTTTGTATGCTTTACATGGAATCTCAGAATTTTCCATTCTTGTTAGTTTTAGCCAATATGTAATGCACTTTACATATGAGTTTAGATATATTGGGAATCTTCCCAATTCACCATACACAAGGTCGTTTGGTGTTCTCATGTCTACATGCAGGAATCGTTTCATGGCGAATAAGTGTAGTTTTTCTATTTCAGTACCTTTTTGGAAAGCCCAAATCTCAGCACCATATTGCACAATCGGTTGAACTTGAGAATCAAACAATTTTGTAAACAATTTGTAAGAACTACTCTCTAACTTGTGCAACACACGGAGTATACCAAACACTGCCCGTTTACCCCTACTCACCAAATCCTGACAGGAAACATTAAAACTAAGTCTCGTGGAAAAAAAATATTCCTAAATACTTATAAGCGTTAACAACAACAGCTCTATCTGCACCATAATTCCATTTTTCACAACTATACTGTTCAAAAAAAGAAACGCATAGCTTGTAATATTTGGTTAATTTAGTTATATGGCTACAAGGATATCCACCAAACTGCAGAAAATGTTTATCTGGTCGTCGACCTTTCGTCCATTGCCACAAGTGAGCTCTGCACGTGACGCATGCGTTATCAGTGGCTACAATGTCAAAATTGCTCATTTGGCATGACCACTCGTCATGCTTCAGTGTAATCTCGTGAAACTCGGGGAATATTGAGCTCTCACCATGTCTTCCAAAACCCATAAAAGCGGATTGTTCGCCACAAAGAAATCAGACGACAATTCAGCGACGAAAGATGGCCCGATTGAGCAGAGAAGACCGCCAAATTGCATTGGGTCGTTTACAAGCAGGCCAAAGTCAAAGTGCAATCGCCAGGCACTTCCACGTGTCCCAGAGCACCATCAGTAGACTGTGGGTCAGGTTTCAAGCCGCTGGCTCCGTTGCTGACTTGCCACGAGCGGGAAGACCAAGGGCGACAACTGCTGCTCACGACCGCTTCATACGGCTCCGCCACCTCCGGAATCGTTTCCTGTCGGCCTTATCTTCTGTCCAGGCTCTCCCCGGGCCACACCGATTATCGGACCAGACCGTGCGGAACCGCCTGCATGAAGCTGGTTTGAGAACTCGCAGACCTCACAGAGGAGCTGTCCTCACCCGCCGCCATCGCCAGAACCGAGTGCAGTGGGGCAACCAGCACCTTCGCTGGACCGTCCGGAATCACTGGAGACACGTGTGGTTCAGCGACGAGTCCTACTTCCTGCTCCAGCGACATGATGGTCGGAGGAGGGTCTACCGGAGAGTAAACGAACGTTACGCGCCCAACTGTGTGGATGAGGCACCCGTTCATGGTGGTGGAGGCGTCATGGTGTGGGGGGCGATCAATACCGCTGGAAGGAGCACCCTGGTGCACGTCCAAGGGCGCATAACTGCCCAGCGATACGTGGAGGAAATTCTGCGCCCACACGCCCTTCCTCTTCTGGCTGACCAGGATGCCATATTCCAGCAGGACAACGCTCACCCGCACACAGCACGACTCACCACCCAGTTCCTCACCGACCACCATGTCCAGGTGCTTCCCTGGCCATCCATGTCGCCAGACATGAACCCGATAGAACACCTCTGGGATGAATTGGACAGACGTGTGCGCAGGCGAGAAGAAGCGCCGGCAAATCACCGCGATCTATTGCAGGCACTTCAGGAGGAGTGGGACACCATCCCACAGCAAGATATCCGGCATCTGATCCAGTCCATGCCCAGAAGGTGCCGGGCAGTTGTTGCTGCTCAAGGCAGTCACACCCCCTACTGACTTGACAGCTTCGGCACCCAATCGTATTGATTGACTGATTGATTTGAAGATGCAAATGAACTGTGTGTGCATTCAACTGTGTCCATACCAAATTTCAAACAAATAATCTAAATATTGGATTTTCTGTTAATTGTTTCGAAAAATAAAACAAATTTGGCAAGTAGCAACTATGCGTTGTTTTTTTTTTGAACAGTATAGCTAAATATCCTCCTTTACGGAAAACAATAATATTAGTTTTGTTCATGTTAACTTTCAACTCCAATCGAGAAGCTGCATTGTACATACTATTCAGCTGTCTTTGCAGGCCAACAACAGTTGTGGAGAGCAATACAATGTCATCAGCAAAAAGCAATATGAAAAATTCAACAAAATCAAATGTCACACCATGTTTTGCATTTTCCATTACTTCCAAAGCTAATTCATTAATAAATAACGAAAACAACACAGGGCTACATACATCACCTTGTTTTACCCCATATGTACAATTGATTACATCAGTAAATTTAGCGCCACATCTTATTTTAGCTTTCACATCCAAATACATGCTTTTCACACAACGATGCAATTTTCCTCTAATACCGTTTTTCATAAGTACAGGCCACAGAAGTTTCCTAGAAATCGAATCGAATGCCTTCTCAAAGTCAACAAATGCGACATACAATTTTCTGTTATTAGTAAACTGTTTCTGAATGGCCGCCAGGAGTGTAAAGATATGGTCAACTGTTGAATGATCTTTTTTAAATCCAGCTTGATGTTCACCAGTAATATCATTTATGCTAATCCATTCCTGCAATCTGTTATTAATTATGGAGCTATATAATTTACTGCTGACATCGCACATTGATATTCCCCTGTAGTTATTGGTGTCATTTATCTGACCTTTCTTAAAAAGAGGCAAGATTATTGATTCCTTCCAGTTGTCCGGGTAAAAACCACTATCAAACAAGACATTAAACAACCTTACTAAAAACACCACCACAGCCTCACCCGAATGCTTGAAAAACTCACCAATCAGCCCATCTGGACCAGCAGACTTTCCGTTCTTCAGCTTTCTAATTGCAAGAGTGACTTCTTCTTTCGAAATCGGTCTATCTAATACATGTTCAACAACATCATCATCATTTCCTTCATCATTAACATCAACATTTTCATCCACAGCCCCATCAACGACGTCCACTATAGCTACATGTGTGTCCTTCTCTAATACATTCTTAAAATGTTGGAACCAATCATCTAGAGTAATGTTATGACGCGGCTGCGTTTTCCTCCGTGAAAGTTTCTTCATAGTTTCCCAAAATAGTTTCTGCGATTTTACTGAGCTGCTCAAGTCAGCGAGTAGACCAGCGTTGTAGCTTTTCTTTTTCATAACAATCAGGTATTTATATTCACGCCTAGCAATGCAATATATATTTTTATCCAAAACATCTTTTGATTTTCTACATTTATGTAACATCTTACGGACATGACTTCTTGCTGTTTGGCATTCATGGTCAAACCATTCTCTCTGTATCGACTTACCACCTATTGACATTCTTTTTTTCATGCATTCACCTTGCTGTTTTATGACATCATTAAACTTGTTCAGTGCGGCGTTAACATCATTCTCAATTAAGGCAGCAGCATTGACAAGTTCGTACTGTACATCACCTGAATTCATTAAAGAGGAGAAGGCAGCCGCACATTCAGTCTTCCAACAATATTTGACAACAAATTCGTCAACCTCACAACCAGCTTCATTCATAATGGCATTCGGCATACATCTTTTATCATGCAAAACCAACTCCACCGGCATATGGTCTGATTCAATACGCTCTAAAACATTCAACTTGCAATTATTCGCAGCTGATTCAAATAGATTTACAGACATCAAAAAGTAGTCATTCACACTGCTTCCACTATCAGAGATAAATGTGTATCGTCCACGAAGGTCACCTTGACACATTCCATTCAGAATACACAATCCGAAACCAGTACACATACAAAGCAATTTTTTCCCGTAATTGTTCAAGATTTTATCTTCGGAAGACCTTTTTGTCTCAAACCAATCAACTTTACTAACATGTACATATAAATCCTGTTCGTCAACGTAATCAGGTGTAATATCCGAGGTCCTAGAATTCAGGTCACCACATACGATTACATCTACATCATCCAAAGACAAAAGACTATCCGCCAAGCATGATTCTAAAATATTTATTCCATTTTCAAAATCAAAAGCAGTATAATACGGTGAATGTTCAGGTGGGATGTATGCACAGAGAAGCAAAATGTCCTTAGTGAACCTAAAGTACTCTTTATGCAGAACAAACGAAAGGAAGTAGTGGCTATCACTTTCCAACTGTGTAACGTGGGGGATAATATTATTCCGTATTAGACATATCACCCCACCCGAACATCTTCCCTGCCGCGTCAATTTGACTGCTGGCTTGACGAAAACCGTATGGTCATTAAAAAGACATGACTCGAAAGTTAGAACAAACGTCTCTACTAGACAGACAATGTCATAAGAAGAGAGAAAATCGACAAACTCGGGATCGTCTAATTTTGACAAGATACCGCAAACATTCCAATGAAGAAAAGATAATGAATTACCAAATTGTTCAACGTCATCAGATCGATCAGTGCCATTTAAATTTGACGTATCCACCACCTCGTCATCACCGTCACCATTCTCACCACCATTCGTACCGCAGAGAGAGAGAGAGAGAGAGAGAGAGAGAGAGAGAGAGAGAGAGAGAGAGAGAGAGAGAGAGAGAGAGAGAGAGAGAGAGAGAGAGAGAGAGAGAGAGAGAGAGAGAGAGAGAGAGAGAACTTTGAACTTTGAACTTTATTTATTTATCGAGGGTGACAGAATAAGCAAAGTATACATGGTTTTTTTCGTCCGGCCCTCGCCCATTGAACTCGATTAATAACAAGAAGAAATAGAAGTTAAGTTAATTACAATACAATGTATATAATTAACATGTCAAACAATTAAAAAGACATTTCAAAATGCATTATGAATATCAAGCAATGATGTAATATTGTAATTCAATCAAGTTTGCGTTTTAATGAAACAGATCCTGTGATTGGTCAGAATGCCCCAACTCATTAAAATTACCGGTGACTAATTGTCGATAGTCACTCGCTAAAAAATCCATTAACAACCTGCTGGCGAGGCGCATTGATACAGCCTCAACTAGTCTCGGTTAGCTTTGAGGGTCATTTTAAAAGTAGGAAATATGAAGGCCAACGAAATACCGAGACCATAAGGTATGCGAAGTGATGACGTCGAATACATGACGTAAGTTGATGCATGAATTCTTCCGGACTACGTCAGTCAATTCCAAAGATCGCTTTTGTGATGAAAAGAATTTGTTTTAGAGTTTGCTATCCAGAAACCCGTCAAAAAAGAAGAAAATGTGTGTGAAAGAAAACAAAACAGGAGCAGAGTGATACGATAGGAATACAGAGACATATTTCTTGGGACTTGACCCTTGCAGGTAGGTGGACTGAAAGTAGTGTGTGAACAGAACAGAACCAATTCTGTCTGTTTACAACCGCATGAAAGGAGGAAAGAGATCGTCGTCAGATTGAATTACAATAACATTAACACGCTTCCATTTGAAACTTCTCGGTCTTCATCGGGGATTGACGCCCTCCCAAAGTCTAATTGAAGCCCTCCGTCGCTTCGCTCCGTCGGGCTTCAATTAGCTTTTGTCGGGCGTCAATCCCCGATGAAGACCTCGAAGTTTCAAATGGAAGCATGTTAATGTGTAATTATCACATAATTATTTACTTGTTTCCAAGAGAAACAGCATATACATTTCTTTGAAGGAGGTTTCACTGAATTGCATTTTAATTAAATCAGAGAGAGAGAGAGAGAGAGAGAGAGAGAGAGAGAGAGAGAGAGAGAGAGAGAGAGAGAGAGAGAGAATTGAATTGAATTGAATTGAATTGAATTGAAATTTATTTTACGAGGGTGACAGAATAAGCAATGTATACATGCTTGTTTTCATCCGGCCCTCGCCCATTGAGGGGTAACAAACAAGAAGAAATAAAAGATAAGTTTAACTATAGTACAAATGACATATTTACCATAATTAACATGTCAAGCAACCAATAAGACATTTTAAGATGCATTAGGATTCTTTAGCAATGCTTGAAAATGAGAGAGAGAGAGAGAGAGAGAGAGAGAGAGAGAGAGAGAGAGAGAGAGAGAGAGAGAGAGAGAGAGAGAGAGAGAGAGAGGGAGACAGAGAGAGAGAGAGAGTTATGAGAAGAAGATAATTAAACTAAAGACACAATCTTTACTGTGTTTTGGGGAAGGAAAGTCGCAAGGTGATGTCATAATCTCGCGCCTTCAATATGACGTCATTTACGTGTTCCAGACTTGATATTATATGACGTTTGCTTATCTAGATCGGCCGAACAGATTGTACAGTCAATAAAGGCTTGATAGAAGCATTGTTTTCTTTCAAGGAATTTCTTCATTTTAAGCGAATTCAAAGACCATAGACACTATATTTTTGGAATCAGCAAATGATACAGAATAGCGAAATCATATTTGTTTGTGTTTTTTTCCAAAAATAAAGGAAGTCGCTATTTAACGGTTTTCTTCATTTTAAGCCAATTGTTCAATCAAACAAAACAAAACTGTATATTTTCGGATGCAGAAGGCAATACAGAATACAATGATGTCACCTTTGTGATTCAAATATCGACTTTTAAGAAATCGACGAAATTGCCTAAATTTGAGTGAACATTTCATAAGCAAATCGTTAAAGGCTGCCATATTCGTAGCGTTCATTAATTAATTCATATTGTTTACATGTGCCAATAATGTTATAAAACTGTACCTAAGGGGATATAATAACGATTGGCTGTAGCTTTCGAACACAGAAAAAATTATTTCAGTAATGCAAAGTGGTGTTGATAGTGTCGAATGTAAACGGAACAGACTCAAACGCCATCTTTGGTTTACGAAACGTCACGAAGTGACGTCAACGGTCTAAAAATAGCCCAAGTCCTGGAGAACTGTTGCCAAACAATGCAATAAAGAATTAATTATTTCTCGTAATTGGTAAGGACTTCAAACCTAAAACTTTGCAGGAAGCTTAATTTATACATCCCTGCAACGATGGGAAAAGCCCTGGAAGTAATTAAACTAATTAAATAGAACTATGTCAGCCTTTAAGGTACCAAGCTGATGAAATGCAATTACTGAAATGATTCCATGCAATCCCATAGTCCGCACTATTTCAAATAGCATGTAGGCTAACCAAAACTTATAGCAAATTAATGTAGCCATGACATGATGAGAGCGTGCCGCCTCAACTGTTGCAAACCGTCAAATTAATATGATGTCATGAAATAGTTCAATCAAAAATCGGTGTCTGTACCAATTTTATATCTCTATGCTATTACTCCCTCCATAATTTGATCTCATTTTGTGATTTGTTTAGAGGTCTGAAAGCAGCGAGAGGTCTCACTGTATTACTTTTGCGGTGTCAATTCTTGCACCCTATTGTTTGTTGTTAAACTGCTTTCACCTTCACCGTGACTTGCGGGTCGTGTGTATTATCTATCGTCTGCAAACAGGATTTCTTTCTCTGAAATTGTTTCTTTGTGAAACAGTTTGTTCTGTCCGTATTTTCGTCCGATTGATTTGTCTGTATGTAAGTGTCTTCGGTCCTTGTTGCAGGGTTGTTTCTTTGTCTTGTGTGTTTGTTTGTCTGTGTTTTTTGTTTGCTTGCTTGCTTGTTTGTTTGTTTGTTTGTTTGTTTTGCTTATGTTCTCTTGAATTGCCTGTCTGTCTGCTTGCGTGTCTGTCTGTGGGGTTGTTCTGTCGGTCTGTTAGTTTTGAGCTTGTATTAGGGTTTTTGGGTGTTTGTGGTTGTCTTGCGGCTTTGTTTGAGTACATTTGTTCCTGCTTGCATGTCGGTTAGTTTGCCCCTCTTTCGCTAACAGTATTGGTCTATCTTTCTGCCTGTCTCTGTCTGCCTGCCTGCATGCCTGCCTGTCTGTCTGCCTGTCTCTGCCTGCCTGTCTTGTTCTGTCTACCTCTCTGTCTGTCTGTCTGTCTGTCTGTCTGCCTGTCTACGTCTGCCTGCCTCTGTCTGCCTGCCTGCCTGTCTTGTTCTGTCTGCCTGCCTGCCTGTCTGCCTGTCTCTGCCTGCCTGCCTTGTTCTGTCTGCATTCCTGTCTGTCTGTCTGTCTGTCTCCCTGTCTCTGCCTGTCTCTCCCTGCCTGCCTGCCTGTCTTGTTCTGTCTGCCTGTCTGTCTGTCTGTCTGTCGGTCGGTCTGTCTGCCTGTCTCTGTCTGCCTGCCTGCCTGTCTTGTTCTGTCTGCCCGTCTGTCTGTCTGTCTGTCTGTCTGTCTTGTTCTGTCTCCCTGCCTGTCTCTCCCTGCCTGCCTGTCTTGTTCTGTCTGCCTGCCTGTCTGTCTGTATGTCTGTCTGTCTGTCGATCTGTCTGCCTGTCTCTGTCTGCCTGCCTGTCTTGTTCTGTCTGCCTGTCTGTCTGTCTGTGTCTGTCTGTCTGTGTCTGCTTGTCTCTGTCTGCCTGCCTGCCTCTGTCTGTCTGTCTGCCTGTCACTGTCTGCCTGCCTGGCTTGTTCTGTCTGCCTGTCTGTCTGTCTGCCTGTCTCTGTCTGCCTGCCTGTCTTGTTCTGTCTGCCTGTCTGTCTGTCTGTCTGTCTGCCTGTCTCTGTCTGCCTGTCTGTCTGTCTGTCTGCCTGTCTCTGTCCCTGTGTCTGTCTGTCTGTC
>NC_090257.1:31459234-31466734 GCF_037325665.1 Littorina saxatilis | reverse complement strand
ACCATAAAAAAAAACCTATATGCTAAAATAACTTCGAACTTTTAAGAACTTCTTATAAGATACACAGCACATCTAGATAAACACCAGAATGATAAAACAAAAGGCAACTCATTAAAACTATTAAATGCATCAATGTCTAAAAAAACCACGAAAGACTCAAATATAAGATACACAATTCTCCAGAATTGTTTATTAAAACTGAAACCGACCTGCTCAAAGTAAACCATACCCACCCCCTCCCTACCCACCCCCAACCCTCCTCCTACACTAAATACTAATTATTTCTACTCTTAACTTCCCAACTACACGTTATCCATAAACTATGCACAGGAACATGTGTGTCAGCATTATGTGGCACCGACATGACTTGTGCATATCTAGCTTACAGCTAAGGGTTAAAGTTAAAGGACTACTGCAGTGAAAAATTATATTTATAATAATTTAAAAAACAAAAGACAAAAATAACAAGCTGAATAGAGATGGAACCGTTACAGAACAGGATGGCAAAATGTTGCGACTTTAGGAGTTGTGTTTCTGGAAGAGGTAAGTTTTGAGTGCTCGCTTGAATGACTGTACTGACTGAGAGTGGCGAATGTGAGAGGGGAGAGAGTTCCTTTGAGTAGATGCGCAAAATGCAAAAGTGCGTTGTCCATATGCTTTTGATTTTGTGTGTGGGATGACTAGGGTGCGGCTATCAGAAGAGGAGCGGAGTTGTCTAGCAGGAGTGTATACAGTGAGAAGTTCAGAGAAATAAGCAGGAGACGAGGCAGAGAAGAAGTGAAAGCAGAGAGTTGACAGTTTGTATTCAATGCGGGCTTGGATGGGTAACCAGTGGAGTGTGCGGCGAAGTGGTGTGACATAATCTTTTTTTCGTGCTTTGAGGATCAGGCGTGCTGCAGAATTTTGAACTTTCTGTAGTTTGTGCAGGAGGTAGAGTGGACAGCCAGAGAGAAGAGAGTTACAGTAGTCAAGTTTAGAAAGAACAAGAGAGCAGACTAGAGTGTTTGTAGTTTGAACGGACAGAGTATGGCGGATGGTTCAAAGTATGCGGACCTACAGATGTTGGAGATGTGCTTGTTGAGTGTCATGTCTGAGGAGATGGTGAAGCCGAGGTTTCTAGCTGAAGAAGAGAAAGAGATGTCGATATTGCCTACTTGGACAGACGAAGGTTGAGAATTTGGGAACTTAGTGGACTTTTTCATGCACAGAAGTGCCTCTGTCTTATCATCATTTAGTTTTAACTTATTTTCTACCATCCATGACTTAACATCTAAGATACAGGTCTGGATGGCGGCATGTGTCTCAGCGGGGGAACTAGGCTTATACAACTGGGTATCATCAGCAAAAGACTGGTTTGAAACGGAATGATTTTGAATGAGGGCAGACAAGGGTTTGGTATACATAATGAAGAGGACTGGGCCAAGTACAGAGCCTTGAGGGACACCGAAAACAAGGGGGGCTGGGGCTGATCTCTGGCCATCGACAAGCACAGCCTGAGTTCTATCCGTAAGGTAGGACTCAAACCATGCCAGCGCTGGACCAGAGATGCCATACAAGGTCTGGAGCCTGCTCAGCAGTGTGACATGATCTATTGTGTCAAACGCTGCCGAGAGGTCCAGTAGGGTGAGCACAGACACATCACCACCATCCAGAGCAGACAGAATGTCGTTGGTCACCTTGAGCAGGGCAGTCTCAGTACAGTGAGAAGGACGGTATGCTGACTGAGAATGCGAGATCAGATCATGAGTGTTCAAATACATTAACAGCTGCTTTAAAACTACTTTCTCAATAATCTTTGACAAAAATGAAAGGTTAGAAACAGGGCGGTAGGTATTTAAGACATTTACATCGAGATTGGATTTCTTAAGGAGCGGTTTCACAAGTGCAGTTTTGAACAATGATGGAAAAACACCAGACAACAGGCTATCATTAACAATCTGGGTGAGAACAGGCAACAGAAGATCAAGGTTTTCAACAAGTAATGGTGTGGGCAATGCATCAAGTGGACAAGTTGTAGGTTTGGATTTCAAAATAATCTCTCTAAGGTCCTTCTCACTGACTTTCTGGAATGCTAAAAACGTACAGGCAGGGGAAGCATCAACATGAGTGGGTGCAGCAGAATTAACAGCTAGCGTGTCAAGTTCTGATCTAATATCAGCTACTTTCTGGATGAAAAAATCACTAAAAACATCAGGCAGCTCACTAACAGGAAATACAGTGGGGAGTGGGGACACCTTAGTGCGGCCAGTCAAGCGGTTGCAAATATCAAACAGTTTCTTGCTAGAAGAACAAGTGGCAATCTGAGTCTGCAGAAAAAGTGTCTTAGCGGAGTGTACGATCTTGGTTATAACGTTCTTGGTGTAGTTAAAAATCTGCTTATGTACAGTGAGACCCGTCTGAAGGCACTTGCGCTCGGCACGCCTACGCTCACACTTTTCATCACGCAGTTCCTCACTAATAGCAGGATACCACGGTGCTGACTTGGACGGACGGACACGGCGACGCAAACTGGGAGCATGGACATCTAGAGCGGCACGGAGTACAACTTTAAGCTGATCAGCTGTAAGAGAAGGGGACAGCGCAGTCTGCAGCTCTTCCCTGAAACTATCTCTATCCATCGTACGCAGACAACGGACAGAAGTGAAAACAGGGGGTGGAGTGGGGGCCTAGTCATCAGATCGAACAAAACACAAAAATGATCTGAAGATAAAACATGAGAAACAGTTACAGACTGAACAATATGGTCATCAGGCCTATGCATAACCCAGTCAAGGATGTGGTTCTTCTTGTGTGTTGGTTGACTGACAGACTGTGTGTACTGAAAAACATCTAACAAGTCTAACATCTTGACAGTGGACGGGTGGTTACAGTCATCAAAATGAACATTGATATCACCAAAGAAAACATACCTCTTTTCAGGTACAATAATGTAACCATTCAACGATCCGAGGGATTCGCATCCTCCGAACGCAGAAGAAGAAGAAGAAGAAGAAGAAGAAGAAGAAGAAGAAGAAGAAGAAGAAGAAGAAGAAGAACAAGAAGAAGAAGAAGAATAAGAACAAGAACAAGAACAAGAAGACGACGACGACGAAAAAGAAGTGCCTGATTCACTGCTGTACCTGGAAAGCATGCAGCCATGTACACCTCCGACAGGTTAGTAGACAAACCTGCCAACCAATTAAACAGAATTCATCTTGGAAGTATACCAATCTTTCTCTCTGCCTGAGCATTGAGACCGTGCAAAAAAAGCATTTTGAAGAAAATGGATAAGGCCCTTGGGAAAAGGATAGGGATCCTAAGGATGCTATCTTAGGTCGTGCTAAATATGTTGCGTGTTGTGTACTCACTTCGTTCCAGTATGTTCTTCGTAGAATTAGTTAGTGCAGATAACTGTGTGGTCAGATTGAGTTGGTCAGCTTTCATCTCTCCTATGGTTCCATTCTGGTGTTGAAGAAGATTCGCATAGTCCTTGTTCACTCGCACCATATCGGCCATGGTTCTATTCTGTCGCGAGATCTGCATCGCCTGGTGTTGAAGAAGATTCGCCTGGTCCTTGTTCACTCGCACCATATCGGCCATGGTTCTATTCTGTTGCGAGATCTGCATCGCCTGGTGTTGAAGAAGATTCGCCTGGTCCTCGTTCACTCGCACCATATCGGCCATGGTTCTATTCTGTTGCGAGATCTGCATCGCCTGGTGTTGAAGAAGATTCGCCTGGTCCTCGTTCACTCGCACCATATCGGCCATGGTTCTATTCTGTTGCGAGATCTGCATCGCCTGGTGTTGAAGAAGATTCGCCTGGTCCTCGTTCACCTGCTCTAGCTCCCTCTGGCGGGCCCCCAAGAACGACAATCTGGCGTCCTTGTCGTCTAAGTAGAGCTGGGCTGCAGCGTTCAGCGGGGAGGTAGCGGTCAGACAGCGGGCAGCGGGGGCGGAGGGGGGCAGTTGGCAGGAATAGTTACCTCCCTGGACAGGGCTGGACAGAGACAAGACGAACGTGCCATTGTCCTGGTAGCTGCTGTTCCACACCTCACCTGATGGCGTCTGACAGACAATCAATATTCCACATACAGAGAATTCAGAGAATATCAATGGAGATGTAAAGTGGACTACTAAGAAGGAACGACACTGCAGAAGGAAATGGTGAAATAAGATAACTGAAAGCATGTACTGTCCTGACTTCGCAAATAAAGTCAACGTTCTGTCGGCTGAGGTCGTGCTGTGTGTCCACTGTGAAAACTAAATGTCACAGTAGTAATACAACTGAGTTTGTGATTGTGACACACACAGAGACATTATAGACTGTAGTAATACTGACAACACACACACACACACACACACACACACACACACACACACACACATACACACACACACACACACACGTGCGCGCACACACACAAACACACACACACACACGCGCGCGCGCGTACACACACACACACATTCACACACACACACACATATACACACGGACAAACAAACACACACTCATACACACAAACACACACACACATACACACACACACGCACACAAAGACGCGCACACATACGGACCTTCCAGACAACATCAACAGGGGGATGACCAAGGTCCACAAATTGAACACAGTGTAGCTGCAGTGTCCAGTCCTCTGTGACGTCATCTCGAACCGCGTCACCTAGTGTGAAGTAGAGGTCGCCATCTTGTGTAGCTGGGGCTCTGTCTGCAACGAACAGTGAATTTGCTCATTAATATGTCACAGTACATTATCAACTTCGCACGGTAAATTTACTGTTTCTGCCAGAGTTGATTCACAAATGTTACATTGGCTTTTCAAATGAAATAGTCCTAAATGTTTTGCCAATCACAAATTGTTAACATCCATAAAATAATAATGCAAATTGATGAATGTAGCTATCATGTTGCTTTACACTATTGTATCTTCATCAACGCTTGCTGGTTTGTTTGTTTGTTTGTTTGTTTGCTTAACGCCCAGCCGACCACGAAGGGCCATATCAGGGCGGTGCTGCTTTGACATATAACGTGCGCCACACACAAGACAGAAGTCGCAGCACAGGCTTCATGTCTCACCCAGTCACATTATTCTGACACCGGACCAACCAGTCGCTTGCTGGTAGTTGATGCTCATCATTAACAGCTATT
Organism: Littorina saxatilis; assembly: GCF_037325665.1. Lineage (NCBI taxonomy): Eukaryota > Metazoa > Mollusca > Gastropoda > Littorinimorpha > Littorinidae > Littorina > Littorina saxatilis. The sequence goes on along the minus strand of NC_090257.1, from coordinate 31,461,591 downwards.
GCGTTTTCAGCGTAGAAATAGGGTCCGATATTTAGACGAGACAAGTATAATGCCGACGAGTCGAAAACGAGTCGCATTATACTTGTTCGAGTCTAAATATCGGACCCTATTGCTACGCTGAAAATACAATAGCGATTATATAGCTGTTCTGACCTTTATTTGTTGTTCCAAACTTACAAAATGACAGTTTTTGCGTCGATGCGTTGGTTTCAGGTTTTGATAGCAGACGCCGTTTCTTATGCGCATTAGTTTTGCGCAGGCGCCACACTGACTTTGGAAAAAAAACTCGATTTGACAACACAGCTGAACAGCTTTTTATTAGTTCATTCGTATACAACAAAAAGAAGTTTGAGCTTTTTTTAATTTTGAACAAGACTACTTATGAAGAAGACCAAAACACAACATCAACGGAAAACTAGAAACAACTGAAGAACTAGGATGCAACAAGGGGAGGAAAAGAGAACAGCTAATCCGTACAAAGCGAGCAGACGGCAGCGACGTTTCCAGTTTGGGTGAATGGCATTTATACTTGTCTCGTCATGAAGCGAATTTTTCAACCTCAGTTATAAACGACTACATGAATGTTAGTGCCATGGGTTGTACATCAATACTTCAGAGGGGAAGTGGGGTATTTAGTGTGGAGTTACGAGATAAGAAAAGCCGAATGCGAAAATTTTGGGCATTTTGTGGTGTTTAGGGACAGAAAATAATAGGTTTAGTCCTGTTTCATCGGGAAGTTAGCAGAAAAGGGTATGCTATCGACATTTGTAAAGCTGAAAAACATTCCCGAGAAGAATTTCAAGTTGTCAGTGTATGCTGTTGTCGATCAGTGAAACATCGTGTGGTACAGGTGGGTAAACCGGAACCATGCGTTTTTGTTATTGACAATATGCTTTTGGATATTGAGAAAAATGGCCGACTTCCGCAGCATTATGCTCGGAAGAGACCATCCAATCACAGCCCCCGAATTCCCCCACATGTTCATCAGAATAGCTATATAGAAAGCCATCACACCAAGAAGCAAATTACCGGTAACAGACAGCGTCACTGTCCTCTCAGCTGAAACAAGCTCGGACGACTTTGCTCGCTGAAGCTGCACTCGCACAGAATAGTTGCCGGAATCCTGAGGTCTGGCGAAGCGTAGAGACAGTCCCGCGTTGGCGAGAAAACCTAAACGAACGCTGTCCGTCGCGTAGAAATGTGTGCTTTGGTAGGTTGCTATGGTTGTCTTTTCCTTGTCCGGTTCCTGGAGAAAATATTGCCTGATCAATTTATTGTAATACATTGACATTGAAAGAGGGAGAGAGAGAAAGAGAGAGAGAGAGAGAGAGAGAGAGAGAGAAAGTGAGAGATAGAGAGTGAGAGAGAGAGAAAGTGAGAGATAGAGAGAGAGAGAGAGAGAGAGAGAGAGAGAGAGAGAGAGAGAGAGAGAGAGAGAGAGAGAGAGAGAGAATGTCTTGGAAAAATATATATATATAAGTATTTCGAACCGTAAGTTCATGAAGCTGACGAAGCAGGTTAAAGCGGACCACGTTATACCCTTTCCCCGAACTCTATATGACATTAATGTAAACAGTCTTGTTTTCTCCTTTTCTTTGGAAAAACTGAATCAGCTTGTTTCAGGAAATATATCAAATCTTAATCGTGAAATAACTTCTGTACAATTGAGCCTGTAGTTAGTTATCTGTTTCCATCACTCACAAATGGTTTGTGTTGTATCAAAGTTTTGCTAAAATATTGAAGCTAATTCGGCGAACCTGAAAGCTCCACGCAATGTTGAGAATAGTCTCACTTCCCGTCACGATAGACCAAGGGAAGGACGCTTTGCCTCCTAGACATGCCGTGATCTTCGCCTTGTCTTCAGGGCCTCCGTCCCACTGATACGCCTCCAACGCTGTACAGTGATAAGGCGTCTCAATTACTCCAAATAAACTTGGCCAAAAAATTATTGCAACAAATTTCAAACACAAATTAAAGCAAGAATTCCCGTGTCATGTGATTAAAACTTTTTTGCCAGTTACGGCCGTTCACTTAACCTTCAGGAACACTTTTTGGATTAAATATTTCTTTTACAGTGATCACATGACCGCCGCTCAAGAGAGTTTTGTTTGGTTATTTTAGGTAACATTTGAGTTATCAGACATATTTCGTAATTTATTGTATTTCTTAACAAAAATTACCAGTGAAAAATTCAAATATGGAAAGGGTTATATTCTCCAGAGATGTGTACCAGGGGAAACCATGTTACAAAGGTGATATGTCTTTAATGAAATAAGACATTTTAACAACGGCTTGATATAAATTGATTTCATAAATAAATACTAGTTCCAATTTTATCCTTGGCCTGCAGAGAAAGA
>NC_090257.1:31444234-31456734 GCF_037325665.1 Littorina saxatilis | reverse complement strand
CCAGACCAGCCCGTTCCGATTCGGACCACTGCTGCTGTTCATGTAGTGACCGTTCAGGTTGGAGCTGTAGCAGGACTTGAACCACCAGCCGGCCCCGAAATACTTTGCACAGCTATAGCCTACTCTGTCGTTGTCCCTGTCCTTGGTGGAGAACTGCTGACCACGGTGGCTATCCAGGCTGTCGCCTGGGGATGGACAGTCATAGGGTGGTCAGTGTGTGTGTGTGTGTGGGTGTGTATGTGAACGTGTGTGTGTATGTGTACGTGGGTGAGTGCGTGCGTGTGCTTGCTCGTGTGCGTGCGTGTGGTCCCAGCCTTCCCATTGGAACCACATCACGGCTTCCACTCTGGGTAGGAGCCGGCCGAAGCTCGAAAAACCCACTGTCCTTATGGGGATTTGAACCACGACCTCCCGGCCGGCAGTCCGATGCACTAACCACTGCGCTACGGAGGCCGGTTGAGAGTATGTATACGAACTTGTATTTCATAACAAAAGTGTGTCAGGTAGAAATAGAACAAGGCATTAGACATTTGTACACGTTAGGCCTAAAAAAAAATAGGTGTGGTTACGGTAACCCGACCTACCCTATTTTTAGGGGCCGACCCTATAACTTTTTATTACATTTGTCCACAAAAAAAAGAAAAAAAAAGAAAACGAGTGCAGAAAACGCAATGAAAGCGAAATCGCCCGAGTCGCACACTTATTTCCCTGTCAAGTAGGTTTAATTTGTACACATTAGAAAAAAAAGTTTAAAAAAAAAAGTGATTGCCTACCTTCCTACCCTATTTTTTTTGGCTATGTTACCGCAACCACACCTATTTTTTTTTTTTTTTTTTGGCCTTACACAAAGAGAGATAGAGAGGTGGAGAAAGAGACAGAGAAAGAGAGAGAAAGACAGACAGATCGACAGACAGACAGACAGACAGATAGACAGATAGAAGGATACAGACAGGCAGACAGACAAACAGACAGAGACAAACATAGACATGTGTGCTTCCCAAATGCAAAGCGTTTTGTGTCTTGAGTAGTATCCTTTCAGGGCACGTACCAGCGTTTCCTCCAGTGAATTTGTCAAAGCGCAGAGTGAAGTTGTGAGAGACGTCTTCCACGTAAAAGTTGCTGAATCTCGCATTCGCTTTGGTTCCGTCCCACAGGTGCAGGTCGATACGCAACTCGTCCCTCTCAGTCTGTGAGGTGGTCAGCTTGTGCAGCTTGTCCAGTCCTGTGCCGTGAAAACACACACACACACACACACACACACACACACACACACACACACACACACACACACACACACACACACACTTACACACACACACACACACACTTACACACAAACACACACATACACTTGCACACACACACACACTTACACACACACACACACACACACACACACACACAATGATTCATCACGTGATTATTTGTCATTTCTTCGTCCGCTAACGGTTAGTATTGGGCTGACCTAGATTTCTTTATATATTTTTATGCTGTACATTACAGGACATCACCTACACAAGGGGACACAAACATAAAACAAAACACACTTGGACAATTACAACACATATGGGGTGGGTAGGTATCAAAAATACGTTAAAAAAATGTTTAAAAAAACCAGAACCTAAGTGTTACATCAAAACATGCATATATATATATATATATATATATAAGCACCAATCCTTGTAAAAATGTATCTAATGTGTTATTATACTTTTCACAAACAAATCTTTGTTTAAGATTTCTACTAAATGTCTGAAAATGAGGGATCTTTTAGTTCGTTTAGGAAATAATTTATATACGTGGTGTTTGGCACAAATTACTGGCACATCAAAAACTTTATCGGTGACTACATTGTTCGCAACTCCAAAAAACCCCAGTTCTTTTGAAACTTTTAAATTGTCACAATGGGTGCAGTTTGCCTTTAACCAATTTACAAATTCTATCTAAAAAGTCTGCACTTTATCACACTCCCAAAACATATGTAAAAGGGTTTCTTCATTTCTACCGCAAAATGTACTCAACGACGTATCCACAATTTTTCGCAAAAATAGAAACCGTTCTGTCGGCAAAATTCTGTACAATAATCGGTACTGGAACCATCTCAGACAAGTATCTTTGGTTGTTTTAAAAACATGTTGAAAAATAACCTTCTTATCTAACAAACACCGCCCTGATATGGCCCTTCCTGGTCGGCTGGGCGTTAAGCAAACAAAAAAACAAACAAATCTAACAAACAGTTTAAAGATTCAGACCATTTTTCGATACATTTTGGGACCGTAACATGTTCAGTCAATTGTTGGTAAATAAGTTGTGTCTTACCTTTACAAATACATTTCCACACAATAGGCTCTGTAATAATACAATGTTTATCTAATTCTAAACCGATTTTTCTCTGATATTTTTTAACAGCCTGGATTACACCTTCATATAATAAAAGAATCTCCTCGCGCATTTGGATATTTAATTTTAAACGCATTATAGGATAAATATCCATTTTGTCACAAAATGTGACCAATCTGAACAATTCCATTGTCAATCCAGTTTTTAATGTACACTGTCTCTTTATCTCTGCGAATATTAACATTATAATGTAAACATTCTGATACAAAATCGTTGAAGGTTGTTGGGTCACATTTTCCATGTAATTTCTTTTTCTTTTTTTTTCTTTTTTTTTCTAACATTTTATTTCCTTTATATACACATAAACATAGCATAGCATACATCATACACCGAGTTTGTCAACAAAGCGCATACACACGTACATACCTAGACAAGACGCAGACATAGACAGTAGGGTGGGATGTTGAAGAGACAGGGGATAATGTTTAAATACATCGGTCCAAAACGGGTTATCCATTTTCTGCATCAAAACATTTGCAAATTCCTCTCCTCTCATATTAATTGTTATAACAGATGGACGTGCTTTAAACAATAATCGCGAAGGTGGGTCCAGTATTTTTCTCGAAAACGCTCTACGCATACACACAGACACCATCACTCTCGTCTCTATTCCCCGTCGAAGTTAAAACCTTCAGTCAAAACTTAAAACTATTAAAAGCATTTGACAGCTTCACAGAGGAAACATGGGAACAACGCCTGCGACAATTACGATGTCTTTGAAGCGAGAACTTTAGCTACGTGTAGCTGCCAGTGCATTTTCTCTCCCGAATGCGTAAGTGTTGACAAGTGGTCGACAATGCCTGATTACTTTACAGATAAATAAAGTTATTCAATGGATTCATTACAAATTGTAATGAATTTTAATATATTTCGGTTAAGATTGAATATGATGGATGCTTTACTTTTTGACATGCACATGCTGGTATACCAAAACAAAACAAAATTAGTTTTTCAAACACGCTTTTTTTTGTGTGCAGAACATAGTTATTTTACAAGTTGTTTTTAATTCATTTGTATAATGTTATAACGAACCTAGCCAGAAGCTGCCCTCCAGGTCACCAAACCCATTGCGATATTCCGTCCAGTTCTGGTTAAAGTCCACGGAAGCGTCCTGTCTTCTCTGGAAGACCTGCAAACAAAGAGCGGTATTAGTGAGTTGACGATTGCGTACATGGGTGTGTTGCATGGGTGTGTTGCATGGGTGTGCGTGCATGGGTGTGTTGCATGGGTGTGTTGCATGGGTGTGTTGCATGGGTGAGTCTGTTCGAGTGGGAGTATCCAATGAACCGTTTTTTGTAACTCCCTATCAGCTCCTGTGTGCAGACATACATTTTTGTTTGTTTTATTCGTCCATCAGAAGAAAAACAATATAGCTCTTTTAAAGAAAACTTGAGATGGATACGTTATATGTGTTAGCGTGCTCATGGAATAGTCCATTCATTCCATTTTGGCAGAGGGGATCGAGGTGGGGAGGGGGGTGGGTGATTGACAGCAGAATATTTTGGTCAAGGCATAACGGATGTAAAGGTAACACATTGACCTCCTCCTCCGATAGAGAGAGAGAGAGAGAGAGAGAGAGAGAGAGAGAGAGAGAGAGAGAGAGAGAGAGAGAGAGAGAGTGTGTGTGAGAGAGAGAGAGAGATAGAGAGAGAGAGAGAGAGATATGCGAACAGATACAGGACAATACTAACTCACTTGACACACACACGCAGGTGTCAACGCCACCCCCTATCCCCCCCCCCTCCCCTCCGCCACTCACGAATTCATATTCGCGCACGCACGTGCACACACACGCACATACACTCAAACACACACACACATACACACACACTGACAAAGACACACACACACACACACACACACACACACACACACACACACACTGACAAAGACACACACACACACACACACACACACACACACACACACACACACACACACGTACAATCCATCCTCCGTTGTCCGTGGTCTGATCACAGTAGACAGTGATTGGATCTCCTGAGATGTTGACTGTGCGGATTCCGCTTCGTGGATCGAGTTTCAACCAGTCCACACAGTTTGCAGGGGTGACTGGAAATGACATAATAATAAGAAGAAGAAGAACATTTATATAGCGCTAAATCAAAAACTTTCGTTAAAAAGGCTTGCTCTAGGCGCTTGACATCTAAACTAAAACGTCATTCACACTCTTTACAATGATGTACAAGAACTTCATGTCACACTCTTTCATTCAGTATAGCACCATTCACACAGTTGTTATTTTGTACAAGACAATAAGTTAGTCTAACATTTAGAATGTTCATAAGATGAAAACAAGAGAAAACCAGACTGATTAAAACAACTGTTTAGTGCTAACAAAGCATGAATCTTAATGATAACGTAATACATGTTTAACTGTTAAGACCATAAAAAAAACTATATGCTAAAATAACTTCGAACTTTTAAGAACTTCTTATAAGATACACAGCACATCTAGATAAACACCAGAATGATAAAACAAAAGGCAACTCATTAAAACTATTAAATGCATCAATGTCTAAAAAAAACCACGAAAGACTCAAATATAAGATACACAATTCTCCAGAATTGTTTATTAAAACTGAAACCGACCTGCTCAAAGTAAACCATACCCACCCCCTCCCTACCCACCCCCAACCCTCCTCCTACACTAAATACTAATTATTTCTACTCTTAACTTCCCAACTACACGTTATCCATAAACTATGCACAGGAACATGTGTGTCAGCATTATGTGGCACCGACATGACTTGTGCATATCTAGCTTACAGCTAAGACTACTGCAGTGAAAAATTATATTTATAATAATTTAAAAAACAAAAGACAAAAATAACAAGCTGAATAGAGATGGAACCGTTACAGAACAGGATGGCAAAATGTTGCGACTTTAGGAGTTGTGTTTCTGGAAGAGGTAAGTTTTGAGTGCTCGCTTGAATGACTGTACTGACTGAGAGTGGCGAATGTGAGAGGGGAGAGAGTTCCTTTGAGTAGATGCGCAAAATGCAAAAGTGCGTTGTCCATATGCTTTTGATTTTGTGTGTGGGATGACTAGGGTGCGGCTATCAGAAGAGGAGCGGAGTTGTCTAGCAGGAGTGTATACAGTGAGAAGTTCAGAGAAATAAGCAGGAGACGAGGCAGAGAAGAAGTGAAAGCAGAGAGTTGACAGTTTGTATTCAATGCGGGCTTGGATGGGTAACCAGTGGAGTGTGCGGCGAAGTGGTGTGACATGATCTTTTTTTCGTGCTTTGAGGATCAGGCGTGCTGCAGAATTTTGAACTTTCTGTAGTTTGTGCAGGAGGTAGAGTGGACAGCCAGAGAGAAGAGAGTTACAGTAGTCAAGTTTAGAAAGAACAAGAGAGCAGACTAGAGTGTTTGTAGTTTGAACGGACAGAGTATGGCGGATGGTTCAAAGTATGCGGACCTACAGATGTTGGAGATGTGCTTGTTGAGTGTCATGTCTGAGGAGATGGTGAAGCCGAGGTTTCTAGCTGAAGAAGAGAAAGAGATGTCGATATTGCCTACTTGGACAGACGAAGGTTGAGAATTTGGGAACTTAGTGGACTTTTTCATGCACAGAAGTGCCTCTGTCTTATCATCATTTAGTTTTAACTTATTTTCTACCATCCATGACTTAACATCTAAGATACAGGTCTGGATGGCGGCATGTGTCTCAGCGGGGGAACTAGGCTTATACAACTGGGTATCATCAGCAAAAGACTGGTTTGAAACGGAATGATTTTGAATGAGGGCAGACAAGGGTTTGGTATACATAATGAAGAGGACTGGGCCAAGTACAGAGCCTTGAGGGACACCGAAAACAAGGGGGGCTGGGGCTGATCTCTGGCCATCGACAAGCACAGCCTGAGTTCTATCCGTAAGGTAGGACTCAAACCATGCCAGCGCTGGACCAGAGATGCCATACAAGGTCTGGAGCCTGCTCAGCAGTGTGACATGATCTATTGTGTCAAACGCTGCCGAGAGGTCCAGTAGGGTGAGCACAGACACATCACCACCATCCAGAGCAGACAGAATGTCGTTGGTCACCTTGAGCAGGGCAGTCTCAGTACAGTGAGAAGGACGGTATGCTGACTGAGAATGCGAGATCAGATCATGAGTGTTCAAATACATTAACAGCTGCTTTAAAACTACTTTCTCAATAATCTTTGACAAAAATGAAAGGTTAGAAACAGGGCGGTAGGTATTTAAGACATTTACATCGAGATTGGATTTCTTAAGGAGCGGTTTCACAAGTGCAGTTTTGAACAATGATGGAAAAACACCAGACAACAGGCTATCATTAACAATCTGGGTGAGAACAGGCAACAGAAGATCAAGGTTTTCAACAAGTAATGGTGTGGGCAATGCATCAAGTGGACAAGTTGTAGGTTTGGATTTCAAAATAATCTCTCTAAGGTCCTTCTCACTGACTTTCTGGAATGCTAAAAACGTACAGGCAGGGGAAGCATCAACATGAGTGGGTGCAGCAGAATTAACAGCTAGCGTGTCAAGTTCTGATCTAATATCAGCTACTTTCTGGATGAAAAAATCACTAAAAACATCAGGCAGCTCACTAACAGGAAATACAGTGGGGAGTGGGGACACCTTAGTGCGGCCAGTCAAGCGGTTGCAAATATCAAACAGTTTCTTGCTAGAAGAACAAGTGGCAATCTGAGTCTGCAGAAAAAGTGTCTTAGCGGAGTGTACGATCTTGGTTATAACGTTCTTGGTGTAGTTAAAAATCTGCTTATGTACAGTGAGACCCGTCTGAAGGCACTTGCGCTCGGCACGCCTACGCTCACACTTTTCATCACGCAGTTCCTCACTAATAGCAGGATACCACGGTGCTGACTTGGACGGACGGACACGGCGACGCAAACTGGGAGCATGGACATCTAGAGCGGCACGGAGTACAACTTTAAGCTGATCAGCTGTAAGAGAAGGGGACAGCGCAGTCTGCAGCTCTTCCCTGAAACTATCTCTATCCATCGTACGCAGACAACGGACAGAAGTGAAAACAGGGGGTGGAGTGGGGGCCTAGTCATCAGATCGAACAAAACACAAAAATGATCTGAAGATAAAACATGAGAAACAGTTACAGACTGAACAATATGGTCATCAGGCCTATGCATAACCCAGTCAAGGATGTGGTTCTTCTTGTGTGTTGGTTGACTGACAGACTGTGTGTACTGAAAAACATCTAACAAGTCTAACATCTTGACAGTGGACGGGTGGTTACAGTCATCAAAATGAACATTGATATCACCAAAGAAAACATACCTCTTTTCAGGTACAATAATGTAACCATTCAACGATCCGAGGGATTCGCATCCTCCGAACGCAGAAGAAGAAGAAGAAGAAGAAGAAGAAGAAGAAGAAGAAGAAGAAGAACAAGAAGAAGAAGAAGAATAAGAACAAGAACAAGAACAAGAAGACGACGACGACGAAAAAGAAGTGCCTGATTCACTGCTGTACCTGGAAAGCATGCAGCCATGTACACCTCCGACAGGTTAGTAGACAAACCTGCCAACCAATTAAACAGAATTCATCTTGGAAGTATACCAATCTTTCTCTCTGCCTGAGCATTGAGACCGTGCAAAAAAAGCATTTTGAAGAAAATGGATAAGGCCCTTGGGAAAAGGATAGGGATCCTAAGGATGCTATCTTAGGTCGTGCTAAATATGTTGCGTGTTGTGTACTCACTTCGTTCCAGTATGTTCTTCGTAGAATTAGTTAGTGCAGATAACTGTGTGGTCAGATTGAGTTGGTCAGCTTTCATCTCTCCTATGGTTCCATTCTGGTGTTGAAGAAGATTCGCATAGTCCTTGTTCACTCGCACCATATCGGCCATGGTTCTATTCTGTCGCGAGATCTGCATCGCCTGGTGTTGAAGAAGATTCGCCTGGTCCTTGTTCACTCGCACCATATCGGCCATGGTTCTATTCTGTTGCGAGATCTGCATCGCCTGGTGTTGAAGAAGATTCGCCTGGTCCTCGTTCACTCGCACCATATCGGCCATGGTTCTATTCTGTTGCGAGATCTGCATCGCCTGGTGTTGAAGAAGATTCGCCTGGTCCTCGTTCACTCGCACCATATCGGCCATGGTTCTATTCTGTTGCGAGATCTGCATCGCCTGGTGTTGAAGAAGATTCGCCTGGTCCTCGTTCACCTGCTCTAGCTCCCTCTGGCGGGCCCCCAAGAACGACAATCTGGCGTCCTTGTCGTCTAAGTAGAGCTGGGCTGCAGCGTTCAGCGGGGAGGTAGCGGTCAGACAGCGGGCAGCGGGGGCGGAGGGGGGCAGTTGGCAGGAATAGTTACCTCCCTGGACAGGGCTGGACAGAGACAAGACGAACGTGCCATTGTCCTGGTAGCTGCTGTTCCTCACCTCACCTGATGGTGTCTGACAGACAATCAATATTCCACATACAGAGAATTCAGAGAATATCAATGGTGATGTAAAGTGGACTACTAAGAAGGAACGACACTGCAGAAGGAAATGGTGAAATAAGATAACTGAAAGCATGTACTGTCCTGACTTCGGAAATAAAGTCAACGTTCTGTCGGTTGAGGTCGTGCTGTGTGTCCACTGTGAAAACTAAATGCAACAGTAGTAATACAACTGAGTTTGTGATAGTTCCACACAGAGACATGATAGACTGTAGTAATACTGACAACACACACACACACACACACACACACACACACACACACACACACACACACACACGTGCGCGCACACACACAAACACACACACACACACACACACGCGCGCGCACACACACACACACATTCACACACACACTCATATATACACACGGACAAACAAACACACACTCTTACACACAAACACACACACACACACGCACACAAAGACGCGCACACATACGGACCTTCCAGACAACATCAACAGGGGGATGACCAAGGTCCACAAATTGAACACAGTGTAGCTGCAGTGTCCAGTCCTCTGTGACGTCATCTCGAACCACGTCACCTAGTGTGAAGTAGAGGTCGCCATCTTGTGTAGCTGGGGCTCTGTCTGCAACGAACAGTGAATTTGCTCATTAATATGTCACAGTACATTATCAACTTCGCACGGTAAATTTACTGTTTCTGCCAGAGTTGATTCACAAATGTTACATTGGCTTTTCAAATGCAATAGTACTACATGTTTTGCCAATCACAAATTGTAACACCCATAAAATAATAATGCAAATTGATGAATGTAGCTATCATGTTGCTTTACACTATTGTATCTTCATCAACGCTTGCTGGTTTGTTTGTTTGTTTGTTTGTTTGTTTGCTTAACGCCCAGCCGACCACGAAGGGCCATATCAGGGCGGTGCTGCTTTGACATATAACGTGTGCCACACACAAGACATAAGTCGCAGCACAGGCTTCATGTCTCACCCAGTCACATTATTCTGACACCTGAGCAACCAGTCGCTTGCTGGTAGTTGATGCTCATCATTAACAGCTATTGCGTTTTCAGCGTAGCAATAGGGTCCGATATTTAGACGAGACAAGTATAATGCCGACGAGTCGAAAACGAGTCGCATTATACTTGTTCGAGTCTAAATATCGGACCCTATTGCTACGCTGAAAATACAATAGCGATTATATAGCTGTTCTGACCTTTATTTGTTGTTCCAAACTTACAAAATGACAGTTTTTGCGTCGATGCGTTGGTTTCAGGTTTTAATAGCAGACGCCGTTTCTTATGCGCATTAGTTTTGCGCAGGCGCCACACTGACTTTGGAAAAAAAACTCGATTTGACAACACAGCTGAACAGCTTTTTATTAGTTCATTCGTATACAACAAAAAGAAGTTTGAGTTTTTTTTAATTTTGAACAAGACTACTTATGAAGAAGACCAAAACACAACATCAACGGAAAACTAGAAACAACTGAAGAACTAGGATGCAACAAGGGGAGGAAAAGAGAACAGCTAATCCGTACAAAGCGAGCAGACGGCAGCGACGTTTCCAGTTTGGGTGAATGGCATTTATACTTGTCTCGTCATGAAGCGAATTTTTCAACCTCAGTTATAAACGACTACATGAATGTTAGTGCCATGGGTTGTATATCAATACTTCAGAGGGGAAGTGGGGTATTTAGTGTGGAGTTACGAGATAAGAAAAGCCGAATGCGAAAATTTTGGGCATTTTGTGGTGTTTAGGGACAGAAAATAATAGGTTTAGTCCTGTTTCATCGGGAAGTTAGCAGAAAAGGGTGTGCTATCGACATTTGTAAAGCTGAAAAACATTCCCGAGAAGAATTTCAAGTTGTCAGTGTATGCTGTTGTCGATCAGTGAAACATCGTGTGGTACAGGTGGGTTAACCGGAACCATGCGTCTTTGTTATTGACAATATGCTTTTGGATATTGAGAAAAATGGCCGACTTCCGCAGCATTATGCTCGGAAGAGACCATCCAATCACAGCCCCCGAATTCCCCCACGTGTTCATCAGAATAGCTATATAGAAAGCCATCACACCAAGAAGCAAATTACCGGTAACAGACAGCGTCACTGTCCTCTCAGCTGAAACAAGCTCGGACGACTTTGCTCGCTGAAGCTGCACTCGCACAGAATAGTTGCCGGAATCCTGAGGTCTGGCGAAGCGTAGAGACAGTCCCGCGTTGGCGAGAAAACCTAAACGAACGCTGTCCGTCGCGTAGAAATGTGTGCTTTGGTTGGTTGCTATGGTTGTCTTTTCCTTGTCCGGTGCCTGGAGAAAATATTGCCTGGTCAATTTATTGTAATACATTGACATTGAAAGAGGGAGAGAGAAAGAGAGAGAGAGAGAGAGAGAGAGAGAGAGAGAGAGAGAGAGAGAGAGAGAGAGAAAGTGAGAGAGAGAGAGAGTGAGAGAAAGTGAGAGATAGATAGAGAGAGAGAGAGAGAGAGAGAGAGAGAGAGAGAGAGAGAGAGAGAGAGAGAGAGAGAGAGAGAGAGTGAGAGAGAATGTCTTGGAAAAATATATATATATAAGTATTTCGAACCGTAAGTTCATGAAGCTGACGAAGCAGGTTAAGCGGAACACGTTATACCCTTTCCCCGAACTCTATATGACATTAATGTAAACAGTCTTGTTTTCTCCTTTTCTTTGGAAAAACTGAATCAGCTTGTTTCAGGAAATATATCAAATCTTAATCGTGAAATAACTTCTGTACAATTGAGCCTGTAGTGAGTTACCTGTTTCCATCACTCACAAATGGTTTGTGTTGTATCAAAGTTTTGCTAAAATATTGAAGCTAATTCGGCGAACCTGAAAGCTCCACTCAATGTTGAGAATAGTCTCACTTCCCGTCAAGATAGACCAAGGGAAGGACGCGCTGCCTCCTAGACATGCCGTCATCTTCGCCTTGTCTTCAGGGCCTCCGTCCCACTGATACGCCTCCAACGCTGTACAGTGATAAGGCGTCTCAATTACTCCAAATAAACTTGGCCAAAAAATTATTGCAACAAATTTCAAACACAAATTAAAGCAAGAATTCCCGTGTCATGTGATTAAAACTTTTTTCCCAGTTACGGCCGTTCACTTAACCTTCAGGAACACCTTTTGGATTAAATATTTCTTTTACAGTGATCACGTGACCGCCGCTCAAGAGAGTTTTGTTTGGTTATTTTAGGTAACATTTGAGTTATCAGACATATTTCGTAATTTATTGTATTTCTTAACAAAAATTACCAGTGAAAAATTCAAATATGGAAAGGGTTATATTCTCCAGAGATGTGTACCAGGGGAAACCATGTTACAAAGGTGATATGTCTTTAATGAAATAAGACATTTTAACAACGGCTTGATATAAATTGATTTCATAAATAAATACTAGTTCCAATTTTATCCTTGGCCTGCAGAGAAAGAATACAAATATTCTTGCACATTTTGTTCGTCTACATTCAGTAAATTACAATGGTTTCAAAGTACATCACATTTGTCATATGGAAACCCAAAATTTGTGACATGGATTTGAATACCAACATTTTTTTGTTTTAAGAACACAAAAATATGTTCTTTGTTTTTTTGTTGAAAGTTTGTATCATTATCTAACTGAAGTATTACCGAAAAAAGTGAAGAGAATAC
>NC_090257.1:31414234-31439234 GCF_037325665.1 Littorina saxatilis | reverse complement strand
AATAAGTTGTGTCTTACCTTTACAAATACATTTCCACACAATGGGCTCTGTCATAATAAAATGTTTATCTAATTCTAAACCGATTTTTCTCTGATATTTTTTAACAGCCTGGATTACACCTTCTTATAATAAAAGAATCTCCTCGCGCATTTGGATATTTAATTTTAAACGCATTATAGGATAAATATCCATTTTGTCACAAAATGTGATCAATCTGAACAATTCCATTGTCAATCCAGTTTTTAATGTACACTGTCTCTTTATCTCTGCGAATATTAACATTATAATGTAAACATTCTGATACAAAATCGTTGAAGGTTGAAGGGTCACATTTTCCATGTAATTTCTTATAATGTTTAAATACATCGGTCCAAAACGGGTTATCCATTTTCTGCATCAAAACATTTGCAAATTCCTCTCCTCTCATACTAATTGTTATAACAGATGGACGTGCTTTAAACAATAATCGCGAAGGTGGGTCCAGTATTTTTCTCTAAAACGCTCTACGCATACACACATACACCATCACTCTCGTCTCTATTCCCCGTCGAAGTTAAAACTTAAAACTATTAAAAGCATTTGACAGCTTCACAGAGGAAACATGGGAACATCTAGACAACGCCTGCGACAATTACGATGTCTTTGGAGCAAGAACTTTAGCTACGTGTAGCTGCCAGTGCATTTTCTCTCCCGAATGCGTAAGTGTTGACAAGTGGTCGACAATGCCTGATTACTTTACAGATAAATAAAGTTATTCAATGGATTCATTACAAATTGTAATGAATTTTAATATATTTCGGTTAAGATTGAATATGATGGATGCTTTACTTTTTGACATGCACATGCTGGTATACCAAAACAAAACAAAATTAGTTTTTCAAACACGCTTTTTTTTGTGTGCAGAACATAGTTATTTTACAAGTTGTTTTTAATTCATTTGTATAATGTTATAACGAACCTAGCCAGAAGCTGCCCTCCAGGTCACCAAACCCATTGCGATATTCCGTCCAGTTCTGGTTAAAGCCCACGGAAGCGTCCTGTCTTCTCTGGAAGACCTGCAAACAAAGAGCGGTATTAGTGAGTTGACGATTGCGTACATGGGTGTGTTGCATGGGTGTGCGTGCATGGGTGTGCGTGCATGGGTGTGTTGCATGGGTGTGTTGCATGGGTGTGTTGCATGGGTGAGTCTGTTCGAGTGGAAGTATCCAATGAACTGTTTATTGTAACTCCCTCTCAGCTCCTGTGTGCAGACATACATTTTTGTTTGTTTTTATTCGTCCATCAGAAGAAAAACAATATAGCTCTTTTAAAGAAAACTTGAGATGGATACGTTATATGTGTTAGCGTGCTCATGGAATAGTCCATTCATTCCATTTTGGCAGAGGGGATCGAGGTGGGGAGGGGGGTGGGTGATTGACAGCAGAATATTTTGGTCAAGGCATAACGGATGTAAAGGTAACACATTGACCTCCTCCTCCGATAGAGAGAAAGAGAGAGAGAGAGAGGGGGAGAGAGAGAGAGAGAGAGAGAGAGAGAGAGAGAGAGAGAGAGAGAGAGAGAGAGAGAGAGAGAGAGAGAGAGATGCGAACAGATACAGGACAATACTAACTCACTTGACACACACACGCAGGTGTCAACGCCACCCCCTATCCTCCCCCCCCCTCCCCTCCGCCACTCACGAATTCATATTCGCGCACGCACGTGCACACACACGCACATACACTCAAACACACACACACACACACACACACACACACACACACACACACATACACACACACACTGACAAAGACACACACACACACACACTCACACACACACACACACACACATACACACACACTGACAAAGACACACACACACACACACACACACACACACACACACACACACACACACACACACACACACGTACAATCCATCCTCCGTTGTCCGTGGTCTGATCACAGTAGACAGTGATTGGATCTCCTGAGATGTTGACTGTGCGGATTCCGCTTCGTGGATCGAGTTTCAACCAGTCCACGCAGTTTGCAGGGGTGACTGGAAATGACATAATAATAATAAGAAGAAGAACATTTATATAGCGCTAAATCAAAAACTTTCGTTAAAAAGGCTTGCTCTAGGCGCTTGACATCTAAACTAAAACGTCATTCACACTCTTTACAATGATGTACAAGAACTTCATGTCACACTCTTTCATTCAGTATAGCACCATTCACACAGTTGTTATTTTGTACAAGACAATAAGTTAGTCTAACATTTAGAATGTTCATAAGATGAAAACAAGAGAAAACCAGACTGATTAAAACAACTGTTTAGTGCTAACAAAGCATGAATCTTAATGATAACGTAATACATGTTTAACTGTTAAGACCATAAAAAACCTATATGCTAAAATAACTTCGAACTTTTAAGAACTTCTTATAAGATACACAGCACATCTAGATAAACACCAGAATGATAAAACAAAAGGCAACTCATTAAAACTATTAAATGCATCAATGTCTAAAAAAAAAAAACACGAAAGACTCAAATATAAGATACACAATTCTCCAGAATTGTTTATTAAAACTGAAACCGACCTGCTCAAAGTAAACCATACCCACCCCCTCCCTACCCACCCCCAACCCTCCTCCTACACTAAATACTAATTATTTCTACTCTTAACTTCCCAACTACACGTTATCCATAAACTATGCACAGGAACATGTGTGTCAGCATTATGTGGCACCGACATGACTTGTGCATATCTAGCTTACAGCTAAGGGTTAAAGTTAAAGGACTACTGCAGTGAAAAATTATATTTATAATAATTTAAAAAAACAAAAGACAAAAATAACAAGCTGAATAGAGATGGAACCGTTACAGAACAGGATGGCAAAATGTTGCGACTTTAGGAGTTGTGTTTCTGGAAGAGGTAAGTTTTGAGTGCTCGCTTGAATGACTGTACTGACTGAGAGTGGCGAATGTGAGAGGGGAGAGAGTTCCTTTGAGTAGATGCGCAAAATGCAAAAGTGCGTTGTCCATATGCTTTTGATTTTGTGTGTGGGATGACTAGGATGCGGCTATCAGAAGAGGAGCGGAGTTGTCTAGCAGGAGTGTATACAGTGAGAAGTTCAGAGAAATAAGCAGGAGACGAGGCAGAGAAGAAGTGAAAGCAGAGAGTGGACAGTTTGTATTCAATGCGGGCTTGGATGGGTAACCAGTGGAGTGTGCGGCGAAGTGGTGTGACATGATCTTTTTTTCGTGCTTTGAGGATCAGGCGTGCTGCAGAATTTTGAACTTTCTGTAGTTTGTGCAGGAGGTAGAGTGGACAGCCAGAGAGAAGAGAGTTACAGTAGTCAAGTTTAGAAAGAACAAGAGAGCAGACTAGAGTGTTTGTAGTTTGAACGGACAGAGTATGGCGGATGGTTGCGATCTTGCGGAGTTCAAAGTATGCGGACCTACAGATGTTGGAGATGTGCTTGTTGAGTGTCATGTCTGAGGAGATGGTGAAGCCGAGGTTTCTAGCTGAAGAAGAGAAAGAGATGTCGGTATTGCCTACTTGGACAGACGAAGGTTGAGAATTTGGGAACTTAGTGGACTTTTTCATGCACAGAAGTGCCTCTGTCTTATCATCATTTAGTTTTAACTTATTTTCTACCATCCATGACTTAACATCTAAGATACAGGTCTGGATGGCGGCATGTGTCTCAGCGGGGGAACTAGGCTTATACAACTGGGTATCATCAGCAAAAGACTGGTTTGAAACGGAATGATTTTGAATGAGGGCAGACAAGGGTTTGGTATACATAATGAAGAGGACGGGGCCAAGTACAGAGCCTTGAGGGACACCGAAAACAAGGGGGGCTGGGGCTGATCTCTGGCCATCGACAAGCACAGCCTGAGTTCTATCCGTAAGGTAGGACTCAAACCATGCCAGCGCTGGACCAGAGATGCCATACAAGGTCTGGAGCCTGCTCAGCAGTGTGACATGATCTATTGTGTCAAACGCTGCCGAGAGGTCCAGTAGGGTGAGCACAGACACATCACCACCATCCAGAGCAGACAGAATGTCGTTGGTCACCTTGAGCAGGGCAGTCTCAGTACAGTGAGAAGGACGGTATGCTGACTGAGAATGCGAGATCAGATCATGAGTGTTCAAATACACTAACAGCTGCTTTAAAACTACTTTCTCAATGATCTTTGACAAAAATGAAAGGTTAGAAACAGGGCGGTAGGTCTTTAAGACATTTACATCGAGATTGGATTTCTTAAGGAGCGGTTTCACAAGTGCAGTTTTGAACAATGATGGAAAAACACCAGACAACAGGCTATCATTAACAATCTGGGTGAGAACAGGCAACAGAAGATCAAGGTTTTCAACAAGTAATGGTGTGGGCAATGCATCAAGTGGACAAGTTGTAGGTTTGGATTTCAAAATAATCTCTCTAAGGTCCTTCTCACTGACTTTCTGGAATGCTAAAAACGTACAGGCAGGGGAAGCATCAACATGAGTGGGTGCAGCAGAATTAACAGCTAGCGTGTCAAGTTCTGATCTAATATCAGCTACTTTCTGGATGAAAAAATCACTAAAAACATCAGGCAGCTCACTAACAGGAAATACAGTGGGGAGTGGGGACACCTTAGTGCGGCCAGTCAAGCGGTTGCAAATATCAAACAGTTTCTTGCTAGAAGAACAAGTGGCAATCTGAGTCTGCAGAAAAAGTGTCTTAGCGGAGTGTACGATCTTGGTTATAACGTTCTTGGTGTAGTTAAAAATCTGCTTATGTACAGTGAGACCCGTCTGAAGGCACTTGCGCTCGGCACGCCTACGCTCACACTTTTCATCACGCAGTTCATCACTAATAGCAGGATACCACGGTGCTGACTTGGACGGACGGACACGGCGACGCAAACTGGGAGCATGGACATCTAGAGCGGCACGGAGTACAACTTTAAGCTGATCAGCTGTAAGAGAAGGGGACAGCGCAGTCTGCAGCTCTTCCCTGAAACTATCTCTATCCATCGTACGCAGACAACGGACAGAAGTGAAAACAGGGGGTGGGGTGGGGGGCCTAGTCATCAGATCGAACAAAACACAAAAATGATCTGAAGATAAAACATGAGAAACAGTTACAGACTGAACAATATGGTCATCAGGCCTATGCATAACCCAGTCAAGGATGTGGTTCTTCTTGTGTGTTGGTTGACTGACAGACTGTGTGTACTGAAAAACATCTAACAAGTCTAACATCTTGACAGTGGACGGGTGGTTACAGTCATATCAAAATGAACATTGATATCACCAAAGAAAACATACCTCTTTTCAGGTACAATAATGTAACCATTCAACGATCCGAGGGATTCGCATCCTCCGAACGCAGAAGAAGAAGAACAAGAACAAGAACAAGAACAAGAAAAAGAAGAAGAACAAGAAGAACAAGAAGAAGAACAAGAACAAGAACAAGAACAAGAACAAGAAGACGACGACGACGACGAAAAAGAAGTGCCTGATTCACTGCTGTACCTGGAAAGCATGCAGCCATGTACACCGCCGACAGGTTAGTAGACAAACCTGCCAACCAATTAAACAGAATTCATCTTGGAAGTATACCAATCTTTCTCTCTGCCTGAGCATTGAGACCGTGCAAAAAGAGCATTTTGAAGAAAATGGATAAGGCCCTTGGGATAAGGATAGGGATCCTAAGGATGCTATCTTAGGTCGTGCTAAATATGTTGCGTGTTGTGTACTCACTTCGTTCCAGTATGTTCTTCGTAGAATTAGTTAGTGCAGATAACTGTGTGGTCAGATTGAGTTGGTCAGCTTTCATCTCTCTTATGGTTCCATTCTGGTGTTGAAGAAGATTCGCCTGGTCCTTGTTCAGTCGCACCATATCGGCCATGATTCTATTCTGTCGCGAGATCTGCATCGCCTGGTGTTGAAGAAGATTCGCCTGGTCCTTGTTCACCTGCTCTAGCTCCCTCTGGCGGGCCTCCAAGAACGACAACCTGACGTCCTTGTCGTCCACGTAGAGCTGGGCTGCAGCGTTCAGCGGGGAGGTCGCGTCTAGACAGCGGACAGCGGGGGCGGAAGGGGGCAGTTGGCAGGAATAGTTTCCTCCCTGGACAGGGCTGGACAGAGACAGGACGAACGTGCCATTGTCCTGGTAACTGCTGTTCCACACCTCACCTGATGGTGTCTGACAGACAATCAATATTCCTCATCGAGAGAATTCAGAGAATATCAATGGTGCTGTAAAGTGGACAACTAAGAAGGAACGACACTGCAGCAGGAAATGGTGAAATAAAATAATTGAAAGCATGTACTGTCCTGACTTCGGAAATAAAGTCGACGTTCTGTCGGTTGAGATCGTGCTGAGTGTACACTGTGAAAACTAAATATCACAGTAGTAATACAACTGAGTTTGTGATTGTGACACACAGAGACATGATAGACTGTAGTAATACAAACACACACACACACATACACACACACACACACACACACACACACACACATACACACGCACACACACATACACACGTGCGCGCACACACACAAACACACACACACACGCGCGCGCGCGCACACACACACACATTCACACACACACACAGATATATACACACGGACAAACAAACACACACTCTTACACACAAACACACACACACATACACACACACGCACACAAAGACGCGCACACATACGGACCTTCCAGACAACATCAACAGGGGGATGACCAAGGTCCACAAATTGAACACAGTGTAGCTGCAGTGTCCAGTCCTCTGTGACGTCATCTCGAACCGCGTCACCTAGTGTGAAGTAGAGGTCGCCATCTTGTGTAGCTGGGGCTCTGTCTGCAACGAACAGTGAATTTGCTCATTAAAGGCACAGTAAGCCTCCCGTAAACCATCACAGAGCTCCCCGAGCGTCTAAATACAGTACAAGCATACTTCCATTTGAACGCTCACCGAACGGGAACATCCTGGCTGCTTTCTGTCGAGCGTGAGACATTTTCTAAGAATTTATTTTCGTAGACTTGTTCCGTTAACAACAACAGCGCCTCGTTTTTGCGCTAGACCTAACTTTTAAAATCTAAATAATAAATTGACAGCTTGTTACACAAACATTCTTTAATCATAAAAGAATTCATTTTTCATCAAGACAAGATCAGAACAATTCGAAGTTGTGAAAGTTTAAAAAAAGAAAAGCAGGGTCACGCAAGGGTCGTAGCAGACGACGGCTGGTTTATCAGTGCAAATCGCCGTTCCTCTCAACAGTCAAAAGCCATCGCTAGAGTTCTTGTGAACCACAGCCGTTGTTTCGTGCATAAAAAAACGTGCTATTGTAGATAAGCTCATGCACGTCGAGTCGCATTCAAATGACTAACTATGACGACTGCATTGTGAAAAGGGAAAACTGGATCACACGGGTTCACGATGGCTCAGGGGTAAGATAAACCACGCAAAAATAAATTCTTTGAAAATTGTTCGCTCTTTACGGAGGGCACCTAGGATGTTCTCAATTGGTGAGTGTTTAAATGAAAGGGTGTTTGTACTGTGTGTAAAAGCCTGACCGTATCTGTGATGGTTTACGGGAGGCTTACTCTGCCTTTAATATGTCACAGTACATTATCAACTTCGCACGGTAAATTTACTGTTTCTGCCAGAGTTGATTCACAAATGTTACATTGGCTTTTCAAATGAAATAGTCCTAAATGTTTTGCCAATCACAAATTGTTAACATCCATAAAATAATAATGCAAATTGATGAATGTAGCTATCATGTTGCTTTACACTATTGTATCTTCATCAACGCTTGCTGGTTTGTTTGTTTGTTTGTTTGTTTGTTTGCTTAACGCCCAGCCGACCACGAAGGGCCATATCAGAGCGGTGCTGCTTTGACATATTATGATGTGCGCCACACACAAGACAGAAGTCGCAGCACAGGCTTCATGTCTCACCCAGTCACATTATTCTGACACCGGACCAACCAGTCGCTTGCTGGTAGTTGATGCTCATCATAGAAAGCCATCACACCAAGAAGCAAATTACCGGTAACAGACAGCGTCACCGTCCTCCCGGCTGAAACAAGCTCGGACGACTTTGCTCGCTGAAGCTGCACTCGCACAGAATAGTTGCCGGAATCCTGAGGTCTGGCGAAGCGTAGAGACAGTCCCGCGTTGGCGAGAAAACCTAAACGAACGCTGTCCGCCGGGTAGAAATGTGTGCTTTGGTAGGTTGCTATGGTTGTCTTTTCCTTGTCCGGTGCCTGGAGAAAATATTGCCTGATCAATTTATTGTAATACATTGACATTGAAAGAGAGAGAGAGAGAGAGAGAGAGAGAGAGAGAGAGAGAGAGAGAGAGAGAGAGAGAGAGAGAGAGAGAGAGAGAGAGAAAGTGAGAGAGAGAGAGAGAGAGAGAGAGAGAGAGAGAGAGAGAGAGAGAGAGAGAGAGCGAGAGAGAATGTCTTGGAAAAATATATATATAAGTATTTCGAACCGTAAGTTCATGAAGCTGGCGAAGCAGGTTAAAGCGGAACACGTTATACCCTTTCCCCGAACTCTATATGACAATGTAAACAGTTTTGTTTTCTCCTTTTCTTTGGAAAAACTGAATCAGCTTGTTTCAGGAAATATATCAAATCTCAATCGTGAAATAACTTCTGTACAATTGAGCCTGTAGTTAGTTATCTGTTTCCATCACTCACAAATGGTTTGTGTTGTATCAAAGTTTTGCTAAAATATTGAAGCTAATTCGGCGAACCTGAAAGCTCCACGCAATGTTGAGAATAGTCTCACTTTCCGTCAAGATAGACCAAGGGAAGGACGCTCTGCCTCCTAGACATGCCGTCATCTTCGCCTTGTCTTCAGGGCCTCCGTCCCACTGATACGCCTCCAACGCTGTACAGTGATAAGGCGTCTCAATTACTCCAAATAAACTTGACCAAAAAATGATTGCAACAAATTTCAAACACAAATTAAAGCAAGAATTCCCGTGTCATGTCATTAAAACTTTGTATGCCAGTTACGGCCGTTCACTTAACCTTCAGGAACACCTTTTGGATTAAATATTTCTTTTACAGCGATCACATGATCGCCGCTCAAGAGAGTTTTGTTTGGTTATTTTAGGGAACATTTGAGTTATCAGACATATTTCGTAAATTATTGTATTTCTTAACAAAAATTACCAGTGAAAAATTCAAATATTTTCCAGAGATGTGTACCCGGGGAAACCATGTGACAAAGGTGATATGTCTTTAATGAACTAAGACATTTTAACAACGGCTTGATACAAATTGATTTCATTAATAAATACTGGTTCCATTTTTATCCTTGGCCTTCAGAGAAAGAATACAAATTTTCTTGCACATTTTGTTCGTCTACATTCAGTAAATTACAATGGTTTCAAAGTACATCACATTTGTCATATGGAAACCCAAAAGTTGTGACATGGATTTGAATACCAACATTTTTTTGTTTTAAGAACACAAAAATATGTTCTTTGTTTTGTTGTTGAAAGTTTGTATCATTATCTAACTAAAGTATTACCGACAAAAGTAAAGAGAATACATTCTAGTTGTCATTTTATATACGTAATAATCATTTAAAGGACTAGAAATGCATGTCACAAAATTGTACAAAGCTCCGAAGAATAGCCCGAAAACAAAAAATCGGATGCATATGTATATTATTGGACTGAATATTACAAGGGAATTTATGAGACAGCAAAACAACGAAAGAAAGAAAAGGCCAAACAAACATGCGTAGAAGCAGCCTGCATGCACATGAAGTCCCCCAAAATGTAAGAGGAATAAGAATAAATTCAATTAGACACGGATCCGGATAGGGTGCTCAAATATATTCCTTAACAAATGATCAACTCCGGTACAATTCATGTTTATACACGTACATCTTTTCTTAGTAAAGGTTTGTGATAAAGGTATATGTGGTACACATGCCCACTGTGATACTCACCGCTTAACGCCACCACAAACAGCACAACGCCGATCATCGGGAAACGAGCTGACGCCATGGTCAGAAGATCATCCGAGTAGAGGAGGATACTTTCTTCTTCTTCTTCTTCTTCTTCTTCTTCTTCTTCTTCTTCTTCTTCTTCTTCTTCTTCTTCTTCTTCTTCTTCTTCTTCTTCTTCTTCTTCTTCTTCTTCTTCTTCTTCTTCTTCTTCTTCTTCTTCTTCTTCTTCTTCTTCTTCTTCTTCTTCTTCTTTTCCGTTCCTCCACGGAGAGCCCGAATGCCGGCGTGTCGTCTTGCTAGATTATTTGCAAATGAAAAGCAAAATAACGGTTGTAGGTCACACATGTTGCGACATCTGTTGCAACAAGAACTGGCAACAAAGTTGAGTTCCACAAGATCTGAGAAATGGCACACTTTTGAAACGACGGTTTCAACTTTCTCTGCTCGCAAGAAGACGACAGGGGGTGTGAGGAAAAGCGAGAGGGGGGTAGAGGTGACAGCAGTGCAAGAGCCGACTTTCGCACACACACACACACACACACACACACACACACACACACACACACACACACACACACACACACACATACATACACACACACACACACACACACACACACACACACACACACACACACACACACACACACACACAAACACGGAGGGAGAGTCTAGGAAAAACAGGGGCGGACAAGATAAACCAGTGCGGCTGAAGGATGAGGGGTTGGGCAGACATGGGTCATTCAGACGTAATCCTTGAGCAGTAGTCAACGATGAATCCTAACCAATTCATGGACCGATGGGGTAAGATTGGAAGAGAGCAACAAAGTCGTGCGCTGTTGGGTGTTCGTCTTCTTTCTCACACATTGGTCACATCGATCATCTCTTTCTTTATGTCACGGTGTATTGTTATTTCGGTCTGTTCGCGATTAAGGTGAGCAGTTGCATGCGTTGCCATTACGCAGTTGTCATCGCGAGCGTAATTACCATGGTAGTGGAAGCCGTTGCGGAATCGGTTATTCAATATGGTTGTCACATTACTAGAATAGCGTTTTATTCATATTTATGAAGATGTTTCATAATTTTGACGTAAGATTTAAGTTGCAGTGGGGTTTTGAACAGTAGGCTTATAAAGGACAAGCCACGGGGCAAATTATTATAATTGTTGAATTGAGTATCATTAGTTAGCGTCGGCGGAGGCGCTGATTTATTCCCTTAACTGGTTCAATGTTCAGATTAGCTGTCTGTGTTTGCCATTATTGATGTTTGGCGGGTGGTGTTGTAGGGTTCCAAGGGGTCAAGGTTGAGTAGTCCACAAACTTACATGAACGGGTTGAGGTTGCAATTGGACTGTCCTTTAGCAAGCGGGTTGTTTCCTGTCCTGACAAAGTTTGTTATCGTGGACGTAAATTGCTATGGTTGCAGTTCGCTTTGCTGCTTCTACACCTCATGGGCACGTCTTTCCCAAGAGGCTTCATCGTTGATGTCCCATCATACCACTTCTCTGTGGATCCCATCACCATCATTTATTGATCGTCAAAAGTGTTTGCTGTCCATCACCAATCATCCCAGGAAGAGGAAAAGATGTTCTTCAACCGAGTCCACTAATCTACTCAAGACGACTCGAATCAACATCATGAATTCTTAAACTCCTTATGGCTGGAGGTGGCGCTTCATAGAAGATATGACAGTCATCCATTGCATTACCTTTTTCCCATTCATTAAATGTTTATAAATGAAGAGTAAATGCGTGTATCTTTCTCCTTACATGTTTGTTTCATGTCGATGCCAAATGGGCTTTTCGACCTACCATGACTTGAATGAGCTTCTTTGTCAGTACACTTTTTAATTACTGATCGAAGGCCATTCAAGCCAAGGGAGTTTGAGAATCTCTATTCATGTTACCTTTCTGAGCTTGTTTTTAATCCAAACATAGCATACCTAAATGTTTTTGGAATCAGGAACCGACAAGAAATAAGATGAAATTATTTTTAAATCGATTTTCGTAAATTTAATTTTAGTCATAATATTCATATTTTTATTTTTCAGAGATTGTTTTTAATTCAAATAATTATAACATGTTTATATGTTTTTAGAATCAGAAAATATGAAAAATAAAATGAAATTGTTTTTGGATCGTTTTATAACAAAAATAATTTAATGACAATTTTTAAATTTTTAATTACCACAGTCATCAATTAATTTTTAAGCCTCCTAGCTGAAATGCTACACCAAAGTCCAGCCTTTGTCGAAGATTGCTTGGCCAACATTTCATTCAATTTCATTGAAAAATAAGGGTGTGACAGTGCCGCCTCAACTTTTACAAATAAGCCGGATGTGATGTCATCAAAGACATTTATAAAAATAAAAAAAGGAAAGTTGGAAGCATTACAGGTAAAAGCCATCGTGAAGATACGAACAAAAAGTATGACGTCTAAAATATATAATGATTCAAACGCATAGTATAACATAAGTAAATGACAACAGAAAATATATACATGGTTCAAACACACACACACACACACACACACACACACACACACACACACACACACACACACACACACACATACAATCGAGTGCACGCATCCATGCATATACACTCATGTACACACACACACAGACAAACACACAATAAATGTACGTCCAATGGAACGTGTGCGCGTGTGTGTGGATGTTGTTTTCAGGTAATAGAACCCCCCTCCCCCCCACATGTATGGCCTATGCCATGGGTTAGAGAAGTAGAAAAAGAAAGATTCGTTCACCCCCCCCCCCCCCACATGTAATGCATGGGTTAGAGAAGTAGAAAAAGCAAGATTCGTTCACCCCCTCCCCCTCCATGTATGGACTGGGAGAAAAAAAAATGTATTAGCAAAATCATAAAATACGTCTCCATAACACAATTTTCCCTATGCTGTTTTCAGGTAATAGAACCCCCCCCCCCCTCCCCCAATGTATGGCCTAAGCAAGATTATTTTAACCCCCCGCCCACCCCCCACCCCCCACCCCCCCCCCCCCCAATGTATGGCCTCTAGGTTAGAAAAAATGCCCGAAAGAAGGCAGACACATGCAATAGATTTCAGCAAGATTCCTTGAAATCCCCCCCCTCATGTATCATTTGTATGGCCTATGTCTGGGTTAAAAAATTAGAAAAGAAAAACAACGAAAGAATGCAGCGATGCATAAGCAAAAATCCTGCAGTTGAGCCGTGGCGTGGCAAGGCAAAATCAAATTGGCGGGGGAGAGAAACGTGGTGAATGGGGAAATAATGTTGCAAATTCTCTTTAGTATAAACCCTGTGGCAGAATCCAGTAAGGTTTTGGAACACTTTAAGAAAGTTTGAGAAATTTTTACAGACTGATAAATGGGATTTACCTGTCGAGTGTATAGAGCTAGTTGTATATCCAGATATCCAGAGGACAAACTCTAAATATCTCTCTTTCTCCCTGTATGTCTTCCAATGATCTGGTTGTTGTCACCTACAACAACAACAACAAATGCTGTACATGCAAACGATGTTCCAAGACAAATGTGTGTGTGAACTTAATCAAAATAACAAATTTCAGTTTGTTGAGCACCGCATCTCTTCCCAGTCTTGCAGCGTTTTGAAAGTTGGAAGCATTAAAGGTAAAAGCCATCGTAAAGATACGAAATGGAAATCTAAAACGACTAAAATATATAATGATTCAAACGCATATTGTAACTAAATGACAACAGAAAATATACATGGTCCAAACACACACACACACAATCGAGTGCACGCATCCATGCATATAAAGTCATGTACACACACACACACACACACAAACACACACCCAATAAAGGTACGTCCAATGGCACGTGTGTGTGCTGTTTTCAGGTAATAGCACCGCCCTCCCTCCCCCCTCATGTATGGCCTATACCATGGGTCATAGATTTTTACGTAATGGAAATCTAAAACGTCTAAAATATATAATGATTCAAACGCATATTATAACTAAATGACAACCTATGCCTGGGTTAGAAAAGTAGAAAAAACTATTTGCTCCATGCTGTTTTCAGGTAATACAATCCCCCCCCCCCCCCCCCCCCCCCAATATGTATTGTAATTGTAATTTGTATGGCCTAAGCAAGATTTTTTTTCTGCATCTTATCTGCATGGGTAACGCCGGCAGAATCCAAAACTTTGGCTCCCAGTACCGCCCCGCCCCCCATGTATGGCAAGATTCCTTAAAATACCCCCCCCCCCCCCCCCCTCATGTATGGCCTATGCCTGGGTTAGTAAACAACGAAAGAATGCAGCGTTTCTTTCTGCATCTGCATGGGTAACGCCGGTGTGACGTTTTCATCTTTCGCCGTGTTGATATTTCGCTTCTCGGCCTCGTTGATCTAGTATAAACTCTACACTGAACAAAAAAACACCCTTCGATAGTACTGATGAGCGACCTTGTGTACCTTACATTCATGGGGCCAAATTTGTCCAACCAAATTGTTTTATTTAACTTAGAAATTTGCTTCATCCTAAAATGTTTCCCTTCTTACACAAGGGACGTAACCACTCAGTACACGTTTTCAAAGAATTCGATTTTGGAGGTAAATATCTCTATAGTATAACCCCTTTGACAGAATACAGCAAGGTTAATAGGAACACTTTAAGAAAGTTTTACAGACTGATAAATGGGATTTACCTGTAGAGCCAGTTGTTGGGCACTAACCCCATAATGCCAGACGCCAGGCGGAGCAGCCACTAGATTGCCTATTTTAAAGTCTTAGGTATGACCCGGCCGGGGTTCAAACCCACGACCTCCCGATCACGGGGCGGACGCCTTACCACTAGGCCAACCGTGCCGGTTCGCAATGCATTTTGCGAGTATTTCTAGCTCTTCTGCGGTGCAGTAGGCCATGTAGACGATGAAGGTGTCCACGATCTCAGGAGATGCGTGTGTAACCACTAGGTATTCAGTCAAATCCGTGCAAGAGGCTTTCAATTGACGGGGACAACCAAGCCACCATTATGCACCGACTTGACATAGATCAACAGACGTGCCTTTAGAATAAGGTATGTGCAGAGGTGCCTCATCTGAACACACAACTAAAGCTTGATGCTTCCGTCACACTTTGTCTTTTAGATCTTCATAGGATATACAGCCTGTACTTTTTGAGAAAACTCAGATCCTTTAATGTTTGACAAGAGATTCTTCAGATGTGTTATACTTCAACCTGCAATAGTGTGCTGTACTTTGGATCCGTGTGTTGGAGTGGCAGCATCAGCAAGCAGGACAGGGATAGATTAGAGAAGTTCATTAAGAAAGCAGGTGGGGTAGTTGGGAGGAAGCAGGACACTTTTGCATCAACGCAGGAACGACGACTGACTGACAGGCTACAGAAGATTTTGACCGATGACACGCACCCACTCAGACCTGAACTTGACAGCAGACGGATAGACAGAAGCTTAAGATTTAGACAGCCATACACAAGAACCACACGCTACAGAAACTCATTCATTCCATCTGCAATTCACATCTTCAACTCTCAGGTGGGGCGCTAGGTGCTGGTGCTGTCGCTCTGACAACGGCATAATCTTTACATCCTTTTATCAGTTGTTTTTCTCTGTTGTTAGTTATATTGACTTATAGGATACAAATGTGAGAAGATAATGTGGTTAAAGTGTGATAAGGTGATAATGTGATATAATTTTTAAACAGGCAATGCATTGCTTCTATTTGTAGGCTTATTTTAGTAAGTGTGTGGGTACAATGTTTGCGTGTAACGATATGATGTGAATATGCGATGTGAATGTTACTACATGCATGGTTGATTGATTGATTAATTGATTGATTTTACAGACACACAGTCTAGCTTGTAATTTCTCTTTTAGAGATGAATAAAGATTGTTGTATTGTATTGTATTGTATTGTATTGTTACAACACTCGTGATTTTTTTATATGGCTTGTATTTCAGTCAAGACCCAGCGGGAATATCAAAGGGACTCACTCGCCAGGGGCTCGTGAGTCCCTTGATATTCATCCGCTGGGTCTTGACTGAAATACAAGCCATAATTATAAATAAAAAAAAACACTCGTGTTAGTAACCTCTATATATATAAACACATGCACGCACACACACACAAACACACACACACACACACACACACACACACACACACACACACACACACACACACACGCAAACACGTTTCCGGGCGAGCACACATTCTTACAAATACATAGATTGTCACATCATAGCCATGATTGCTTTTTTCCAAATTAGGAAATGTTTAATTGCCAACATTAGAAATAAAACCAACCATCAAACATTGCTTTACTTGTTAAATTTGCAAAGCAGAACAACCCGACATTCTACACTTGAACGCTTGAATATAAAAGAGATAACAGTGACAATACAATGTACAGTTGTTAATATAATAAAGGCCGTAGCTTGATAGTGATGTGCAAAATGCACCTGGTACGAGCGATATCTGATAGAAACAGTAGGCAGACCAAACAAAATAATACTTCTTTTTCTTCTTCTTCTTCTCCTTCTCCTTCTTCTCCTTCTTCTTCTTCTTCTTCTTCTTCTTCTTCTTCTTCTTCTGTGTTACCGTTCTCTAATACTACAAAATGGTTAGTTTGAGTATTGCAGTCCACGAGACAAACTGATTTTTAGATAGAAAAAGAATACATTTATTCTCTGTAAGGTTTGGTAATAGGGTGGTTCAAAGCGGGAAAAAAGATGTTTTTTAAAAGATAACAGAAATTAGGCAAAAGGCACATGTATCCAGTGTTTACGAAAGAAATCATAAAACCGTGTCTTTGCGTTTAGTGATTACTTATTTTGCTTTGAAGATAGTAATACAGAAGTAGGCTGCACACAGTGTCGCACTAGATCGGCCTGATCTTCATCTCGGTGAACTTCATGGAGTAGGTGAAAGCTTTGAGGGACCCCCAGACCAGCCCGTTCCGATTCGGACCACTGCTGCTGTTCATGTAGTGACCGTTCAGGTTGGAGCTGTAGCAGGACTTGAACCACCAGCCGGCCCCGAAATACTTTGCACAGCTATAGCCTACTCTGTCGTTGTCCCTGTCCTTGGTGGAGAACTGCTGACCACGGTGGCTATCCAGGCTGTCGCCTGGGGATGGACAGTCATAGGGTGGTCAGTGTGTGTGTGGGTGTGTATGTGAACGTGGGTGAGTGCGTGCGTGTGCTTTCTCGTGTGCGTGCGTGTGGTCCCAGCCTTCCCATTGGAACCACATCACGGCTTCCACTCTGGGTAGGAGCCGGCCGAAGCTCGAAAAACCCACTGTCCTTATGGGGATTTGAACCACGACCTCCCGGCCGGCAGTCCGATGCACTAACCACTGCGCTACGGAGGCCGGTTGAGAGTATGTATACGAACTTGTATTTCATAACAAAAGTGTGTCAGGTAGAAATAGAACAAGGCATTAGACATTTGTACACGTTAGGCCTAAAAAAAAATAGGTGTGGTTACGGTAACCCGACCTACCCTATTTTTAGGGGCCGACCCTAAAACTTTTTATTACATTTGTCCACAAAAAAAAACACAAAAAAAAAAACGAGTGCAGAAAACGCAATGAAAGCGAAATCGCCCGAGTCGCACACTTATTTCCCTGTCAAGTAGGTTTAATTTGTACACATTAGAAAAAAAAGTTTAAAAAAAAAAGTGATTGCCTACCTTCCTACCCTATTTTTTTTGGCTATGTTACCGCAACCACACCTATTTTTTTTTTTTTTTTGGCCTTACACAAAGAGAGATAGAGAGGTGGAGAAAGAGACAGAGAAAGAGAGAGAAAGACAGACAGATCGACAGACAGACAGACAGACAGATAGACAGATAGAAGGATACAGACAGGCAGACAGACAAACAGACAGAGACAAACATAGACATGTGTGCTTCCCAAATGCAAAGCGTTTTGTGTCTTGAGTAGTATCCTTTCAGGGCACGTACCAGCGTTTCCTCCAGTGAATTTGTCAAAGCGCAGAGTGAAGTTGTGAGAGACGTCTTCCACGTAAAAGTTGCTGAATCTCGCATTCGCTTTGGTTCCGTCCCACAGGTGCAGGTCGATACGCAACTCGTCCCTCTCAGTCTGTGAGGTGGTCAGCTTGTGCAGCTTGTCCAGTCCTGTGCCGTGAAAACACACACACACACACACACACACACACACACACACACACACACACACACACACACACACACACTTACACACACACACACACACACTTACACACACACACACACACACTTACACACACACACACACACTTACACACACACA
This sequence comes from Littorina saxatilis, assembly GCF_037325665.1. Taxonomy (NCBI): domain Eukaryota; kingdom Metazoa; phylum Mollusca; class Gastropoda; order Littorinimorpha; family Littorinidae; genus Littorina; species Littorina saxatilis. The sequence continues at coordinate 31,420,999 of NC_090257.1, read as the reverse complement.
CACACACACACACACACACACACACACACACACAATGATTCATCACGTGATTATTTGTCATTTCTTCGTCCGCTAACGGTTAGTATTGGGCTGACCTAGATTTCTTTATATATTTTTATGCTGTACATTACAGGACATCACCTACACAAGGGGACACAAACATAAAACAAAACACACTTGGACAATTACAACACATATGGGGTGGGTAGGTATCAAAAATACGTTAAAAAAATGTTTAAAAAAACCAGAACCTAAGTGTTACATCAAAACATGCATATATGTATATAAGCACCAATCCTTGTAAAAATGTATCTAATGTGTTATTATACTTTTCACAAACAAATCTTTGCTTAAGATTTCTACTAAATGTCTGAAAATGAGGGATCTTTTAGTTCGTTTAGGAAATAATTTATATACGTGGTGTTTGGCACAAATTACTGGCACATCAAAAACTTTATCGGTGACTACATTGTTCGCAACTCCAAAAAACCCCAGTTCTTTTGAAACTTTTAAATTGTCACAATGGGTGCAGTTTGCCTTTAACCAATTTACAAATTCTATCTAAAAAGTCTGCACTTTATCACACTCCCAAAACATATGTAAAAGGGTTTCTTCATTTCTACCGCAAAATGTACTCAACGACGTATCCACAATTTTTCGCAAAAATAGAAACCGTTCTGTCGGCAAAATTCTGTACAATAATCGGTACTGGAACCATCTCAGACAAGTATCTTTGGTTGTTTTAAAAACATGTTGAAAAATAACCTTCTTATCTAACAAACACCGCCCTGATATGGCCCTTCCTGGTCGGCTGGGCGTTAAGCAAACAAAAAAACAAACAAATCTAACAAACAGTTTAAAGATTCAGACCATTTTTCGATACATTTTGGGACCGTAACATGTTCAGTCAATTGTTGGTAAATAAGTTGTGTCTTACCTTTACAAATACATTTCCACACAATAGGCTCTGTAATAATACAATGTTTATCTAATTCTAAACCGATTTTTCTCTGATATTTTTTAACAGCCTGGATTACACCTTCATATAATAAAAGAATCTCCTCGCGCATTTGGATATTTAATTTTAAACGCATTATAGGATAAATATCCATTTTGTCACAAAATGTGACCAATCTGAACAATTCCATTGTCAATCCAGTTTTTAATGTACACTGTCTCTTTATCTCTGCGAATATTAACATTATAATGTAAACATTCTGATACAAAATCGTTGAAGGTTGTTGGGTCACATTTTCCATGTAATTTCTTTTTCTTTTTTTTTTCTTTTTTGTTCTAACATTTTATTTCCTTTATATACACATAAACATAGCATAGCATACATCATACACCGAGTTTGTCAACAAAGCGCATACACACGTACATACCTAGACAAGACGCAGACATAGACAGTAGGGTGGGATGTTGAAGAGACAGGGGATAATGTTTAAATACATCGGTCCAAAACGGGTTATCCATTTTCTGCATCAAAACATTTGCAAATTCCTCTCCTCTCATATTAATTGTTATAACAGATGGACGTGCTTTAAACAATAATCGCGAAGGTGGGTCCAGTATTTTTCTCGAAAACGCTCTACGCATACACACAGACACCATCACTCTCGTCTCTATTCCCCGTCGAAGTTAAAACCTTCAGTCAAAACTTAAAACTATTAAAAGCATTTGACAGCTTCACAGAGGAAACATGGGAACAACGCCTGCGACAATTACGATGTCTTTGAAGCGAGAACTTTAGCTACGTGTAGCTGCCAGTGCATTTTCTCTCCCGAATGCGTAAGTGTTGACAAGTGGTCGACAATGCCTGATTACTTTACAGATAAATAAAGTTATTCAATGGATTCATTACAAATTGTAATGAATTTTAATATATTTCGGTTAAGATTGAATATGATGGATGCTTTACTTTTTGACATGCACATGCTGGTATACCAAAACAAAACAAAAGTAGTTTTTCAAACACGCTTTTTTTTTGTTTTTTGCAGAACATAGTTATTTTACAAGTTGTTTTTAATTCATTTGTATAATGTTATAACGAACCTAGCCAGAAGCTGCCCTCCAGGTCACCAAACCCATTGCGATATTCCGTCCAGTTCTGGTTAAAGTCCACAGAGGCGTCCTGTCTTCTCTGGAAGACCTGCAAACAAAGAGCGGTATTAGTGAGTTGACGATTGCGTACATGGGTGTGTTGCATGGGTGTGTTGCATGGGTGAGTCTGTTCGAGTGGGAGTATCCAATGAACTGTTTATTGTAACTCCCTCTCAGCTCCTGTGTGCAGACATATATTTTTGTTTGTTTTATTCGTCCATCAGAAGAAAAACAATATAGCTCTTTTAAAGAAAACTTGAGATGGATACGTTATATGTGTTAGCGTGCTCATGGAATAGTCCATTCATTCCATTTTGGCAGAGGGGATCGAGGTGGGGAGGGGGTGGGTGATTGACAGCAGAATATTTTGGTCACGGCATAACGGATGTAAAGGTAACACATTGACCTCCTCCTCCGAAAGAGAGAGAGAGAGAGTGTGTGAGAGAGAGAGAGAGAGAGAGAGAAAGAGAGAGAGAGAGAGAGAAAAGAGAGAGAGAGAGAGCTAGAGAGAGAGAGAGAGAGAGAGAGAGAGAGAGAGAGAGAGAGAGAGAGATGCGAACAGATACAGGACAATACTAACTCACTTGACACACACACGCAGGTGTCAACGCCACCCCCTATCCCCCCCCCCCCCTGTCCCCTCCGCCACTCACGAATTCATATTCGCGCACGCACGTGCACACACACGCACATACACACTCAAACACACACACACACACACACACACACACACACACACACACTGACAAAGACACACACACACACACACACACTCACATACACACACACATACACACACACTGACAAAGACACACACACACACACACACACACACACACACACACACACACACACGTACAATCCATCCTCCGTTGTCCGTGGTCTGATCACAGTAGACAGTGATTGGATCTCCTGAGATGTAGACTGTGCGGATTCCGCTTCGTGGATCGACTTTCAACCAGTCCACACAGTTTGCAGGGGTGACTGGAAATGACATGAGAAAACATACCTCTTTTCAGGTACAATAATGTAACCATTCAACGATCCGAGGAATTCGCATCCTCCGAACGCAGAAAAAGAAGCAGAAGAAGAAGAAGAAGAAGAAGAAGAAGAAGAAGAAGAAGAAGAAGAAGAAGAAGAAGAAGAAGAAGAAGAAGAAGAAGAAGAAGAAGAAGAAGAAGAAGAAGAAGAAGAAGAAGAAGAAGAAGAAGAAGACGACGAAAAAGAAGTGCCTGATTCACTGCTGCACTTGGAAAGCATGCAGCCATGTACACCGCCGACAGGTTAGTAGACAAACCTGCCAACCAATTAAACAGAATTCATCTTGGAAGTATACCAATCTTTCTCTCTGCCTGAGCATTGAGACCGTGCAAAAAAAGCATTTTGAAGAAAATGGATAAGGCCCTTGGGATAAGGATAGGGATCCTAAGGATGCTATCTTAGGTCGTGCTAAATATGTTGCGTGTTGTGTACTCACTTCGTTCCAGTATGTTCTTCGTAGAATTAGTTAGTGCAGATAACTGTGTGGTCAGATTGAGTTGGTCAGCTTTCATCTTTCCTATGGTTCCATTCTGGTGTTGAAGAAGATTCGCCTGGTCCTTGTTCACTCGCACCATATCGGCCATGGTTCTATTTTGTCGCGAGATCTGCATCGCCTGGTGTTGAAGAAGATTCGCCTGGTCCTTGTTCACTCGCACCATATCGGCCATGGTTCTATTCTGTTGCGAGATCTGCATCGCCTGGTGTTGAAGAAGATTCGCCTGGTCCTCGTTCACTCGCACCATATCGGCCATGGTTCTATTCTGTTGCGAGATCTGCATCGCCTGGTGTTGAAGAAGATTCGCCTGGTCCTCGTTCACTCGCACCATATCGGCCATGGTTCTATTCTGTTGCGAGATCTGCATCGCCTGGTGTTGAAGAAGATTCGCCTGGTCCTTGTTCACTCGCCCCATATCGGCCATGGTTCTATTCTGTTGCGAGATATGCATCGCCTGGTGTTGAAGAAGATTCGCCTGGTCCTCGTTCACCTGCTCTAGCTCCCTCTGGCGGGCCTCCAAGAACGACAACCTGACGTCCTTGTCGTCCACGTAGAGCTGGGCTGCAGCGTTCAGCGGGGAGGTCGCGTCTAAACAGCGGACAGCGGGGGCAGAAGGGGGCAGTTGGCAGGAATAGTTTCCTCCCTGGACAGGGCTGGACAGAGACAGGACGAACGTGCCATTGTCCTGGTAGCTGCTGTTCCACACCTCACCTGATGGTGTCTGACAGACAATCAATATTCCACATCGAGAGAATTCAGAGAATATCAATGGTGCTGTAAAGTGGACAACTAAGAAGGGACGACACTGCAGCAGGAAATGGTGAAATAAAATAATTGAAAGCATGTACTGTCCTGACTTCGGAAATAAAGTCGAGGTTCTGTCGGTTGAGATCGTGCTGAGTGTACACTGTGAAAACTAAATGTCACAGTAGTAATACAACTGAGTTTGTGATTGTGACACACACACACACACACACACACACACACACACACACACATATATATATACACACGGACAAACAAACACACACTCATATACACACAAACACACATACACACACACGCACACAAAGACGCGCACGCACGCGCATGCACGCATACGGACCTTCCAGACGACATCAACAGGGGGCTGACCCAGGTCCACAAATTGAACACAGTGTAGCTGCAGTGTCCAGTCCTCTGTGACGTCATCTCGAACCACGTCACCTAGTGTGAAGTAGAGGTCGCCATCTTGTGTAGCTGGGGGTAAGTCTGCAACGAACAGTGAATTTGCTCATTAATATGTCACAGTACATTATCAACTTCACACAGTGAATTTACTGTTTCTGCCATAGTTAATTCACAAATGTTACATTGGCTTTTCAAATGAAATAATCCTACATGTTTTGCCAATCACAAATTGTTAACACCCATAAAATAATACAGCAAAATGATGAATGTAGCTTTATGTATCATGTTGCTTTACACTATTGTATCTTCATTAATGCTTGCGGTTAGTTGATGGTCATCAAAGAAAGTCATCACACTAAGAAGCAAATCACCGGTAACAGACAGCGTCACCGCTCTCTCAACTGAAACAAGCTCAGACGAGTTTGCTCGCTGAAGCTGCACTCGCACAGAATAGTTGCCGGAATCCTGAGGTCTGGCGAAGCGTAGAGACAGTCCCGCGTTGGCGAGAAAACCTAAACGAACGCTGTCCGTCGTGTAGAAATGTGTGCTTTGGTAGGTTGCTATGGTTGTCTTTTCCTTGTCCGGTGCCTGGAGAAAATATTGCCTGATCAATTTATTGTAATACATTGACATTGAGAGAGGGAGGGAGAGAGAGAGAGAGAGAGAGAGAGAGAGAGAGAGAGAGAGAGAGAGAGAGAGAGAGAGAGAGAGAGAGAGAAAGTGAGAGATAGAGAGAGAGAGTGAGAGAGAGAGAGAGAGAGTGAGAGAGAGAGAGTGAGAGAGAGAAAGAGAGAGAATTGAATTGAACTTTATTTAACAAGGATTAAGATTGAAGGCTACGCCTTTTGTTACAATCTGTCCTTGGGACGCACAGACACACAATGATAAAATTTTAAAGATTTAAAATTAAAAAGTTAAAAAGTTATCCAACAAAAGGAGGTCGGAAAACTTCATCACGTGATGATAAAGATGACGATGATGATGATGATGATGATGATGATGATGATGATGATGATGATGATGATGATGATGATTGATGATGATTGATGATGATGATGATGATGATGATGATGATGATGATGATGATGATGATGATGATGATGATGATGATGATGAAGATGAGGCATGAAGAGCATACATATGTGGTTATTCATAAAATCAAATGCATACTATGCAGGTAATTATAAGTACAAGCTGGTAGCAATCGAACATGTAGCAATAGTACAACAAAAATATGTTCAGAACATACAATGCACAGCATATCTTTGACGTTATACTAAGTGTGGTAAATCAAAAGGCGTTAAACTACTCAGACATTAAGTGTTTTTTAACACATTTTTTGAAACTTTTTAATGACTTTAAGTGCAAGGATGATGGAAGTGAAATCCAAACTGATGTACCCGAAAAAGCAAGACTGGTCTTATGAAGGTCAATTCGTGGAATCGGTGGGATCAAGTTGACCGACCCATATCTGTCGGAAGCTTTATTAAATAATGATGTAATGTAAATCGGCACTTTACCGTAATACAATTTATGCATGAGAATGGCTTTGTTTAACTTGAGATGCTTTTCTAGTGGAAGAAAGTTAAGCATTTTTAATTTCATATCTGTTGAGGCATTATCCTTTACGATGAGTTTAGCCGAGCGACGATAGAGAGAGTCTAACTTTTTCAAGTGGACATCACTGCTGCCATCCCAGAGCGTCGAAACATAATTAATGTGAGGCATTACATGAGCATGGTGGAACATTTCCAGAGTCCTTCTGTCCGTAAATTGCTTTAACTTGGATAGGAGGAAAACGTTCTTGGCTACATTCTTGCAAATATGCTGTAATTGTGCCTGCCACTTGAATTCACAATCAACAATTACCCCTAAAACGCGATGCTGTTGAACTTGTTCAATTGATTGCGTACCAATAGTAAGATTTAGTTTGAGTGGAGAAATCTGTTGTTTTT